>NC_084818.1:13090921-13394318 GCF_963583255.1 Pyrus communis
GACTTTCGCTCGGTTGCTCCGGTCACCTAGTGAGGAATGTAATGAGATATAGATAGGGAAGCAAACATAAGATGTATGTGGTTCACCCTAAGTTTGGCTACGTCCACGGAATAGAGGAGTTTTCATTAATAGTAAAGGGTTTACACAAATACATAGGTTCAAGCATAATCATCATTAGTTGATTATAATGACTAGTTTAAGTACGATAATGACATTCCCCCTAATTGTAGGAGAATGGGTCTTCTTTTATAGTGGAGGAGAGTCTCCGGCTTTCATCCGCGGTCGATGTGGGATTCTAAGAGCTTTATTCTGATGTTGACACGTGTCGTATTGTGATTGACCTCCTGGGTGGAGGGAAACTCTTATGCTTCGGCAGGGGTGCCTCAACACCCTTTAGTGAGTCCTTGAAGGTATGAAGTTGACCGGTATTTGGTAGTTTCGGGATTGGTCAAGTATGGTACAAACAAAATCTAATATGAGTACTCAATACAATAGATATGAATCTAGATACAATCCAACAATCTAGTAGATCGCATTGGAAACAAAATATAAATGGATCCATACATCTAAGATTTGGGGAAGACAGAGAGATAAGAAATCATGGGAATCAAGCAAACAAGAATCCGTTTTTCTTTAATCAATTCTCAGGTTATATTTTGTTTAGATATAATGGAGATATTTTAAACTCATGAATTTATTTACCCTCAGATCAATCTACAAATTTATATGAAATAATTCATTACAGGTCCTTAAAACAAGAACTTAGGTAATAAAATTTGACATTTTAATTTAAGTTGTAAGATGTAAGATGTTGGTACAATGACTTGGATTCATTACATAAATACATAATATAAGCACAAAAGTAAATCCTGCCTCAGACTAGATGCCAATAATAATCAATTATTTTCTTGTAACAAAAGATTACAATGTTCAACATAGTCCCACTACAACCACGAGCTGATGGTCTAGTGGTAAAAGACGGATTACGAGGTTTTCTTCAAATTAAAAATTGGAGATTTTGGGTTTGAAACCCGTTGCTGGTGTGGAAGCCAGACTTGGTGCCAGGTGAAGGCTTAAATGCATCTGTGAGTCTTCCCAACCCCCAGAATGGGCGGATAATCATAGCTTGACACCAGACTTGTGGCTAGGGGGGAGGCTGAAATGCCTCTATGAATCTTCTCGACCTCCGAAAATACTGAATAACCGTTGTTTAACACTAGTTATCCCCCTTTAAAAAAAAAAAAAAAAAAAAAACATGGTCCCACTACTAGTTGCCTACCAGTCTACCTCCATAAACGCGTGTAGGTGAAATTAGTACCCCTCATTTTCTTTTATTTTTGGGGCTTGAAAATTTTAATGCTAATCCTTTTTTCTCTTAAATTATACACACTTGTTAATTATTAAATGATTCTCTAAAAACCTCCTCTAATATTCCTTTGGAAAGCAGAAAACTCCAATATTATTATATTTTTCGTGAGTTTTTTTTATTTTTTTAATTATATTTTTGTGAGCTCCTCGAATTCTTTCCACCGAGATGAGGTTCTTCTTAAGATCGAGGAAGAGATTTTCCTCAACTTACTTTATGTTGGATTTACTAAACTTCATATCTATTATCGAAATCATTTATATTATAACTTACTTTGTGCATTATATCTTTATAAAAAATTAATTAAAATTAAAGTCATTTAGTTAATCAATAGTAGCAAAAAAGATAAATAGTTCATAATCTTTTTACCATATTCATCCATTTGTTGTTTTTATAGTCTCGTGACTAAATGATCTCAAATTTTAATAATTTCTTGCAGAGATTAATTTTTATAAAATAATTTATAATATTAACGATTTTGATCATAAACCCTAAATTTTATAAATTAATTACGAAGTGAATTGAGAAGAAACTCCACAAATATTGAAAAGCCAAGTTAATTCATTTTCCATCACCTCCACACCAGCTGTCCATCACATGCTACTTGCTTCAAGTTCAAATTTCAAGCCTCATACCGTTCAACATAAAATATAAGGAAAACCAATGAAAATAATTTGAAAACTTTGAGTTTTAACGATAAAGATAAAATAAAAGATAAAATGAATAGTATCATGATTGACATTTTAATGTAAAAAATATAATTTTTCGTTAAAATGAACAATACCGAAAATTTTTTGTTAAAATTTCCAAAAATTTAGAATGTATAGTTGTTACAAAGTTTCATGTCGTTCTCCTGAACGTCATGTGCCATATAAATCTATCAAATCATAAAAAAGAAAAAGAAAAACCTTTCGGGGAATAATTTCCCATATTCATTAATTTATTGGTACTTCTAGATTTAATTGGTTTAATTTAAATTAAAAAAATGGTTTAATTAAATTAAAATTGAAATGGAGAGCCACCGGTAAGCAACACAGCAGAGTTGGTCACACTCCATCTTCATCATCTATACTCCCACTATCTTTCTCCTCCCATCGCCACTCTCTCACCACCAACACATAAACCCTAACAATCCACCGACGTAATTCTGCCCATCCCTATTTAAAATCCCTTCTTTTTCAAAACCCAGAAGCCAAATCCGTCCAACTTTCCGACCTGGATGCCAATTTGATCGGATCCGAACCCCCTTGATCCGAACCCTAATGGGTCACCTGAACCTGCCCGCATCGAAACGGAGCCCGCGGCAGTGGCGCCTCCTGGACCTTATCTCGGCGGCCTTCTTCGGCATAGTGATTGTCTTCTTCGTCTTAGTCTTCACTCCCTTGGGCGACTCGCTCGCCGCCTCAGGTCGCCAGGCTCTTCTCTTATCGACCAACGCCGATCCGAAGCAACGGCACCGTCTAGTGGCGTTGGTGGAACTCGGACAGCACCACCAGCCCATTGAAGCCTGCCCGGCCAATGCCGTTGACCACATGCCCTGTGAGGACCCCCGGCGCAACAGCCAGTTGAGTCGGGAAATGAACTTTTACAGAGAGAGGCATTGCCCTCTGCCTGAGGAGACCCCGCTCTGCTTGATCCCACCTCCCAATGGCTACAAGATTCCAGTCCGGTGGCCCGACAGCTTGACCAAGGTTCGTGTGATTTTGGGTTCGTTCAATTTATCAATTTAGTTCTTGGGTTAATCCATGATTTAGTATTCGAAAGATTGAAACTTGTGTCTTGAGTGATGGGAAGTTTGGAACTTTGGATTGGGATTTGCAGCTGTTATATGATTTGAATATTTCAATGGATGGTTGGTTTGAGGATCTGTTGATGAGAGGTGGTGCAGCAAGTTTGATCTGTTGAGTCTGCAACCGAGCTTGTCGATAAGCTTGGTCTGAGAGATTTGTTAATTGTTTCAATGCATGCTCTTGAACTGAGAATAGCAATGCAAACAACTTGAGTTAAAAGTTGTGTTACTTGTGTAATACGTAGATTCGGAACTAGGATATGTGCATTGTATTTAAAGAACATTTTTATATGCTAGAAGAATTCAAATATCACTTGCTCATTGTTGATGAGATTTAGCAATGCACTTTACTCACGGCTGCTTAAAAACCCTGTGACTTTTACAGTTAAGCCTTGTATTATTCATTCTTGGTTTTATGTTCCTGAATTTTGATTTTAAGATCCAACTAGCTCAGAAATAATTGGTAATAGCTAACCAAATAAGTGAAACTTGGACTGCTTACGTGAGGCTTTTCTTTTCTTCTGCCCAATGTAATTGCTGATTACTTTCAAATGTGATTGTCTTTTTAGTCCTTTGTGAAAAATTCAGAATGAAGAGATAACTCCCTTTGTGATGTTGAGTAATCTTCTTGTGGAATATATGTCCAGTGTCGTCTTAAGGAGATAGAATGACTTTCATTTTATGATATATCAAAGCATCACCATTAGTTCTGTATCAACATATCTTTAAATACTGTAACTGTGTACAGATATGGCACGACAACATGCCACACAACAAAATAGCAGACAGGAAAGGTCATCAGGGATGGATGAAACTGGAAGGCCCACACTTCATTTTCCCTGGTGGTGGCACTATGTTTCCCGATGGAGCTATACAATATATCGATAAACTTGGACAGTACATCCCTATAAATGATGGTGTTCTGAGAACTGCTCTCGATATGGGTTGTGGGGTAAGAGCAATGTTCCTCTTTTCATTGAGACAACATTAATTTTTTCTTTCAAATCTCACAAATTTTGATTCTTTACAGGTTGCCAGTTTTGGGGGTTATCTTCTATCCAAAGACATTTTGGCAATGTCTTTTGCCCCAAGAGATTCACACAAGTCACAGATACAATTTGCACTTGAAAGAGGAATTCCAGCATTTGTTGCCATGCTTGGCACTCGCAGACTTCCATTTCCTGCTTTCTCATTTGATTTGATGCATTGCTCTCGATGTTTGATCCCTTTTACTGCCTATAGTGAGTTCTTGTCACTGTAGCCTCTGTTACTGCTATAATTTTTCCACCCCTGAAACTTGCTCTAATCATAAAGGAATCTGAACTTTGCAGATGCCACATATTTCCTTGAAGTGGATCGGTTACTCCGCCCAGGAGGATACCTAGTAATCTCTGGTCCTCCCGTGCAATGGGCTAATCAAGACAAGGAATGGGCAGATCTCCAAGCTGTCGCAAGAGCATTGTGTTATGAGCTGATTGCTGTGGATGGAAACACAGCTGTCTGGAAAAAGCCTGCTGGTGATTCATGCCTTCCTAACCAAAATGAATTTGGTCTTGAATTGTGTGATGAATCAGATGACACAAGTGATGCATGGTAATTGTCTTAGAATCTGTTCTTGGTTTCTTAGTGTTTCTTACCCCTTCCCCAAAATGGAACCTTTATGTTGGTACGAAGTGATTGTTTTCCAAATGTTTTTATAAATCTTATTGTGTCATCGTATTTCAAACTCTTGTATGTATCAGGCCAAAAATTAGCTCTTGTAGTGTAACCATTATAGCACCTTGGATAAACAACCTTAGTATCAACAAACCTCGTATTCAAAGAAGTTCTGAGATCAGTACCAATAAACTCCATCATTATACAGGTACTACACGCTAAAGAAATGTGTGAGTAGGACGTCTTCTGTCAAGGGAGAATTTGCTGTTGGGATGATTCCAAAGTGGCCAGAGAGGCTGACAAAAGCTCCTGCAAGAGCCACACTCATGAGAAATGGCATTGACGTGTTTGAGGCTGACACACGACGATGGGCAAGAAGAGTTGCGTACTATAAGAACACCCTAAACCTGAAGCTTGGAACTCCAGCTGTACGCAATGTCATGGACATGAATGCATTTTTTGGAGGCTTTGCTGCTGCACTGAAATCTGACGCTGCGTGGGTGATGAATGTTGTTCCAGCCCGCAAGCCCTCAACGCTTTCTGTAATCTTTGACAGAGGTCTTATTGGAGTCTACCATGACTGGTGAGTGTTGTATTTTCACCCCAAGTTCTCCAAACACGAGTCCTGTGATGGAACCAACCAATGCATTGTTCCACTTGAAGTTGGTCCTTTGAAGAGTGCACCTTTGATGTCAGCCTGTTTTTATACCTGATTTAGTATCATACTATCGCATCAACAAGTCTTTCTTGTATGTGTTCTTTCAGTTGCTTTATATGCTAGAAAACATTAAACCTGCTACATCACACCATATCTATTCCGTGTCCTAATTTGTAAATTGTTGACCAAGCGGTGATAATTTTGAGCACCAAAGATAGCCAAAACTTTTACTCGGTTTGCTGTTATTATAATTGATGTTAGTCCCGGTCTCCTATCTATGCATGGTTTTTTCTGATTAGTCCTCTTTTGCTCATGATATGCTATGCTAAATTTTATGGAATAATTATACTTTTGAGGGAACTTCTACTGGTGTCCTGATGTTTTTGCTTGATTGCCCTAGGTGTGAGCCTTTCTCAACGTACCCTCGTTCTTATGATTTCATCCATGTAACGGGCATCGAATCACTCATAAAACATCCAGGTTCAACCAAGAACAGGTACTACCTAAAAAGGCAAACCCTGAGCTCTAGTTTCTCAGCCGTTTTTTATTTATTTTTATTTTTATTTTTATTTGAACCTTCAGATTCCTACATTCTTATACAAGTATTAAACTGTTGCACGTGTTTCATTGTAACCTTATGCTCATGACTTGATTTTTCTGCAGATGTAACATAGTTGATTTGATGGTGGAGATGGATCGAATGTTGCGGCCCGAAGGAACCGTTGTTGTCAGAGACTCCCCTGAAGTTATTGAAAAAATAGCTCGGATAGCTCATGCCGTAAGGTGGACTGCTACCATACATGAAAAAGAAGCAGAATCGCACGGGAGAGAAAGAGTTCTCGTTGCAACGAAAATCTTTTGGCAGTTGCCTTCGGCGTCCAACTGACAGCCGTTTTCCATTAAAATGTTGGTATAAATCCCTATTCTCCATTTAATCTTTTATCCGATGTGAAAGTTCATCTTCATGCATCAAAGTATGCAGTTTCTTTCTTATCATCAACCATTTCCTATTGTGCAAGGAGTTAATAGGTTGAGAATAGGGAGTGCTTGAAAGATGGGAAGACATGCACTTCTTTTTTGTTAGATTACACAGGAAAAAAATGAAAGGAAAAAAAAAAGGCAACCTATATGTTTAGTTTCCAAGGATAATGTAATTTTATTTTACTTCTTCAGTAAATTTGATTTTTTTTTTTTTTGTAATTTTTTTAAAAATGTTTTATCGCATTTGTCTTTAGAATAATTTTTTTTCTTAACAAACGCATTATCTATAATAAGGGAGTTGGGGGTGGCCAAAGCCTCACAATGAGTTAGCACTAATGTAGTTCAAATTTGCCTCTAGCGAGAATCGAACTTAAGGTCTATCACTTATAAAGTGAAGAAGAATATCACTAGGTTGTAGTACTATATGGCGTCTTCAAAATATTTTAGTCCACCTACTTGCTCCTCCTATCAACCGTTTGAGGCTACTAAATGCAATGCTATAATTACAAAATTTGAGTTGTCTATTCCCAAGAAAAACGACAATGGTAGGTAGGTTGGCAAATTTCAAAGTGTGGAACCATTCTATTTGAATAGTTCAATTTTGGTCATCCCATTCGCAAACCTTCCCTAAAATAAAGAATCTTAGGTGAAATCGGTCGTATACGCTAGTTCAATAGATGGATTGTTGGAAGGTACATACAAACGTATTTTTTAATTAAGGAGAAGGCAAGAGCCGAACTCTAACCTATGAGATACCCCTTCATTTTTTGTGACTTTTCTTGCCGTCCAAGCAATGTAAACTCATCTAAAATCCCGTTTACATGATGCCGTACATAGTCGGGAAGTGATTTCTGCATACTTTTTTACTTCCTACTTACCTTTGTCTTTAGTAATTAGATTGAACAAATCAACGAACAATCAAGGACTAAAAAGGAATGTGCAAAAGATGAAAAATGATGTGTAGAAACCAGGTCGTTGTAGAAAGTATGGTATTCAAGGATATTTTAAGCTCAAAAGTGAGATGATGAGTCATGTGGGAAAGAGACTCATGCAAGTAGAAGTATGAAGCATGTGGATGTTGGTGTAGGTGGCAAACTGAACCGGCGTCTAACTATTCCGTTGTCATTGGATTGGGAGGGAACATTTCATTTCATTGATGGGAACATTCTCTCTCTCTCTCTCTCTCTCTCTCTCTCTCTCTCTCTCTCTCTCTCTCTCATCTGAGTCTGACAACACCCATGAAGTTTATAATTCTGCTTTCACTTGGGTCATCTGTCCCGACACCACGCCTGGACCCTTTGCTACTGCTAAACATTTCATTAAGATGGTGATGCAGTTAAAGTCAATAACATAGCAAGAACTTCATCTTCAACCACAGTTCTAAAAATCTTCGCCTAACGCCGCCTAGGCCCCGCCTAGGTGCTAGGCGGCCAACCACCGTCCCGATTAATACCTAGGCGTTTGAAAATTAAGAAAGGGCGCCTAGACCTGTTGAGGTGTCCATCGAGACCGCCTAGCCTCGCCTAGACACATGCCTAGGTTGCAACTCACTTTGATAGAAAATAGATAACTTTCCTTTTGCATTTTATTGTTTCCAATAAATTGTAAGAGACTTATTGAACACTTCAATAAACACACATTATATGTTTGCTCCCCATATTTTCATTATATTCCAATACTTCATAATATATGTATCATTCTATTTTCTAGTTTATGATGAAATTATATATATTTTAAGTATAAACAGACATGTATTTACACGAAATACAATATATTTACTTAAATTCCCCTAGTCCGCTTAGGAGCCCACCTAGGCACTAGGCCCCAACCCACTGCCTGACTAACGCCTAGCATCTTTTAGAACCTTGGCTTCAACTGCTCCAATTGTAGTTTTCCCAAAGGCCTGGCTTGAAAAGGGGAGTGATTAGAATGGATGCTTGTGGAACAAGTAACGAAGGGACCAGTATTTGGGGCAAAAGAAAATTTATGGATTGTTAAGTAAGCACGTATCTGATTTCTAACCGTTGATTTATGTGAATTTTATTGTGAGAGCCACTGTTTGTGTTAAAAGTTTTCCACATTTATTAATAGTTTAAGACAAATGGAGATTGCGGAACTCACATGCACCTATAGCTAGAAATCTCTCATCCACCGCAATTCAAGTTAAACTCACAATGGATAAAACGTTTTGATGACATTTGCATGAATTTTTTCCAAACATCATTGTCTAATTCCGGTGAGAAAAGGAAAGAAATATTTCAAAGGGTGCATGAAATTTTGCATCGGATTTTTTGAAGATTGTCAAACGTCAATGGTGAAGTTAAATTGATAACGATTGAAGACTAAGGCAATACCTCTTCAACTTATTCAAATTAATTGTCTGCATTGCAGTTGGCAGCATCAACCTTGCAGTCAGTCCCTGTTGCTTTCCTTTCACACTCTGATCAAGGAACTAGGGTTTTGGGAGGTCAAAGCTTTAATTAAAGCCTAATTGAGAAAAATTAACAATGGAGAGAATATATATGACTTTGTAGGATGATAGCTAGAGGTTGACATCACAGTAATTAATTAATTATAAAAAGTCACTCTTTTGGAATGTTGAAAGGGAATACACAAATAAAAGTGAAATGATTGTTCCTGTGTTGGACATGCATAGATAGATTTAAATGGGATATGTATGTATAGGTTTTGTCTGTCACCAAACATTAGCATGTGCATACCCATTGTTAAACAAAAACTAAATCCATCGTAAGTTTTTATAATATTGAATGTTCGAGATTGAAAATAAAAAATTTAAACAATTGTCGGAATCAAATTTAACGACTGAAATATCTATAACATTGAATGATACATAGCATTGGATTCACTCTCCAAGTTCTTATACGACAAGTCTAGATGAGCAAATTAGTGCGGCTCAACGTGACATGTCGATGGAGGAGTGCTGCATGAATGCCCAAGCGATGATTTAGATGGATATATAGTTTAGTTTTGGGGCAAATGGATGTTAAACCCAATTCATTAACCACAATTGGCTTTAAATCTAGATAAAGCAAATGATTGATGGATATGAAGAAACAAGCATATAATATTATTCAAATTTCAAGTTAAAATTGAAGTTACAATGTGACTGTTGATGCACAAAATTAAGAATGTGACTTTAATACTATGTAACACTCAGTGTTATGAATAACCTCAAATAAGTCTCCTCATGTCAAATAATCTCAAATAATATACAAAAAGGTTTTCTGTCGTAACTATATGATTGGCAAAATTATTGTTGTTAAATTCCAAAAGCTGGTACCATTTTGAGTTTTATTTACACGTTTCTTGGTAGATTCATAAATACTTGTTCGTTTTCTAAAGAAAGTGGCGTGTCATACTCCATTACTTATTATTTTCTTTTATCATTTATTGTAATCAAGAGAATTATGAACTTGATAGCTTTTTTGAGCGTGATAATGTAACTCCCAATTATAAAATTTTGGAATGCATTTTTGCTCCCCATCATTAAATGTGATGTATGCTCATTATCCAATTTATCATCATTGGATGAGTTTGAATTTTGATATTTGTGTTTATCCACTACATGAATCTTGAAATTCAAACTCATCTAACGGTAATAAATAGGATGGTGAACATACACTACATGGTGGTGAGCAAAAATACTCCCAAAATTTTGAAAAATTGTCACTTAGTATTCCAATTTAGTGATATTCTTCTTCATTTGTAACTGAAATATCTTAGATTTAATTCTCACCAAAGATAAATTTGAATTACATTATTACTAATTTATTGTGAGGCTAAGTCCAATCTCCTCCCCTTTAATATGAATAATATCATGCGTCAAAAAAAAAATTTGAGAAATGTTTTATGAAAGATGATATGACTAGTCTTTAGGAGATGCTCTACGAAACTACTGCAAGAAACAGTTGAGCTAAATGATGTGACTCATGTCTAGCTTGAATCTTTTTACCTATTGGTCTTGAGTGTTCCAAGCGTAAATTGAGAGTTTTATAAATTTATACATAAACTACATTAACCAACTAGTTAATAATATTTCTTTGCCAAAACTAAAGGCTTCGAGACCTCCTTCGTACTCGTAGTACACCCCCATATGAGATTGGACAAACTTAAGCCCATTAACTTATTAATAGAATCTGTCACTTAGTACTACGATTTAATGATATTTTTTTTTATTTGTAAGTGAGAGCATTTAGGTTCAATTCTTGCCAAAGGCAAATTTGAAGCACATTATTGCTAGCACATTATAAGGCTAAGCCCACCTCTTCTCCTTAATGTAGATAATGTCATTTGTTCGAAGAAAAAAAAACACTTACTGATCCAACTTATGTATCAACATAGGTGATTTTCACACACTTGTTTATCTCCTCCTTACACAACTCTAATTGTTTCAAAGTTGGATAGAATAAATTATAGGGAGTTTTAACAAAAAATCTGCGGTACTGTTTACTTTAACGAAAAACCACATTTTTACACTAAAAAGTCAATCATGTTACTATTCACTTTACCCTTTATTTTGTCCTTATCATTAAAACTCAAAGTTTTTAAGTCATTTTCATTAGTTTTCCTTAAATTTATAAGGGTAATGTTAGAGATACTAATTTTTAAATTAAATTTTGTAAACTATATGACGTGGTTGTTGATGATTAGATTATTTTTTAAGTGTTGATTGACGTGTTTATTTTTTACTAGTGACAGATCATATAGTTTACAAATTTGGTCTAAAAAGTTTATCTTTCTAGCATTACTCATAAATTTAAGTAGAACCAAAGACACAAAATGAACAGTGTATGCATAAAAAGAAAAATAATGTGAACAAATCGTATCTCGTAACTAAATTGCGCTCTATACTATTTTGTATATATACAGCACCATAATTACCTGGTTTAGTGATTTGTTAACTACAATTAAACCACGTAGACGTTATGTTTGAGTGGATAGCCATAAAATATGAATATTTAGTGCTTTAGATTGATGTATAAAATTTGCCTTCCTAACAATGATAAGTGGGTCTCAACTCAACAGGTCGTAATCGAAAGTGATTCTTTGAAGGTTATTTCAGTCCTCAATGGCACCGTGGTGGACTCATCAGCTCTTGGCATGATCGCGGAGCATGTATTGCAGCTGGCTTCCGTTTTCTTTAGAATGAAATTTATTCGTGCTTCTCGATTTTGTAATGGGGTTGTCCATCGTCTTGCTAAGTTTGCTTTGGTTAGTACTAAATAACCTAGTTTGGTTTGAGGAGCCTCCAACTCTTATTCAGAAGCTTCTATTCCAAGACATTTGTAACTCTGGATGAGTTTAGGTATTCAATACAACGCTTCCTTTCAAATAAAAAATAAAAAACAATGATAAGTGGGTCACTTAGTACTACGGTTTAAGGGCATTTATTTTCACTTGTAAGTGACAAGTCTTAGATTCGATTTTCGCCAAAAGCGAATTTAAACCACTGAATCACATTATTGTTAGCTCATTATGAGACTAAACTCACCCATCTCCTCTTTAGTACAGATAATGTCGTTTGTTGAAAAGAAGAAAAAAAAAACAATGATAAGTATAGGATAGCCATAATCTCCAAAAGGTTGTGACTGTGTATAAATTTGTAAAAAAAAATATGAGGCTTAAACATTAAATAATTAAAACTATTATTTCGCTGCATAAACAATCTTAATCTGATGCAGTGCCAGTGTCTATAATGATCACACTAACGAGTTATCACATTACTAAATGTAATGCAATTGGATGTCCTCGAAAAGATTACAAAGTTTCTTGTCCTTGATTTGAGACATTGATGTATACATGGATACTAATTAATCCCCTAATTAGTGTTTTTTCTTATATAGATAAGAATACACAATTAAATTTGGTGTACTACTAGGATTCTCTAATTTTCTCACTATTACTGTTTTTTTTAATAAGCGGTAATATGCACTACTAAGGATAAGGGGAGGATTTGAATTTAGGATGCAGTAAATTGAGAAGTTAGAGCATCTCTAAAGAATATATCAAAATGTCCATATAAATTGTAATAATAAAAAAAGACCACACTAATGTTCTTTAACCGAAATATCAATTCCTATGTGTCAATAAAATAAATTAAATTGGCAAGAAGAGGGTTGCCGTTAAATTTGACAACAGATTTAAAATTAATTATTAATGTTTGTTATTAATTTTTTATTTGTTTAATCATTATTATAATTAATGTTGTTGTTGACCAATGCATTTGCCTCTTGGGTGTTTTCAATCAAGCCAAATGAACGGTCCCCTTTTGTTCAAAAAAGAAAGTGAACGGCCCTGATTTAATAGTTATTAAATGTCTTTTATTAAATTTTGGGAGATGATCATGAAAGGTGATATGGCTAGTTTTTAGAGATGCTCTACGGAACTATTGCAAGAAATAGTTAAGCTAATGATGTGACTCATGTCTAGCTTGAATCTTTTTACTTATTGATCTTGAGTGTTCTAAACGTAAATGGAGAGTTATATAAATTTAGGCTTACATGTCAAAATAATTCTTGAATTATAGTCATCTAAATAATTTAGTCTCTAAGTTTTTAATTTGGCTAATTTAATCTATGTTAGCCAATTAAGAATATTTCATTCAATCTCTTTGAAAATTTTCATAAAGAAAATCATATAAAAAATAATTACATGTTTTCTTTATAGAAAAATGCAAATCAATGAGAAATAACAGATACAAGAAATAAAACTTCCAATTTGAAAAATGATTAAGGTTGTGATATAGAAAAGAGAGTAATGTTAGGAAGGAGGTTGGAGAGTTGGGAGGAGAATAATATTTCTTTTAATTTTTAATTTTATTTCATTTTAAATATTTTAAATCAAATAAATTATAATATTATAAATAAGTTTATAATAATTTATATTTTTTTTATAGAAATTAGATGGAAATATCTTTAATTGGCTAACGGAGATAAACACAATGATCAAATTGGCTAAGTTGAAAACATAAGGACTAAATTGACCTAATAACAAAAACACGGAGACTATTTTAACATTTAAGCCATAAATTTATACATAAACTAGATCAACCAACTAGTTAATGATATTTCTTTGCCAAAACTAGAGGCTTCGAGACCTCCTTCCTACTCCTAGTACACCGCCATATGGGATTGGACAAACTTAACTACTTATACACATTAACTTATTGATCCAACTTATGTATCATCATTGGTGATTTTCACACACTCGTTTATCTTCTTCTTCACCTTCCTTGATTGAAAAGAAGAAAAAAAAAAGATAATTGCATTGGTCAACTCAACATTAATTATAATTAATGATTTAATAATTAATTAAAAAAAACATTTGAAACTGCTGTCAAATTTGACAGCAATTTCTTTTGCTGCCAATCCATGTCATCGCCACATATGATTTGGCACTTCGTTGGAGAATATTAGTATGGTCTTTTTTTACTGTTATAGCTGATGTGTACATTGGAGATGCTCTTAGATGTTGCTTTATCGTAGTGACGGAAAATAATTATGCATATGTATTTTGGTGTGTATTCGCTTTTCATTGATTTTTTATTTCTCCTAACAACTAACTATCTAATTCACTAACTTTATCGTTCTACTAAAAATCTATATTTCATTAATAGATGGTAACCTTTCTCAAAATTTTGGATGAATAGTATGAGTTTGGCATTTTTTATGTGTTGATCAATCCGTGAGATAACACAAATATAAATGAATAAAACTAAACACGACTCATTGCCCACTCTCTAATTGTGACAAAAGTTCATTATAATAAGACTTATTTTTAGTTACGCTTTCGAGAACTCTATTTTGATTTTACTTTGTCCTCTATAACCCAAAAGTCACCATTTTACTCCTTGAAATTCAAAATTCATTCTACTTTGACTTGTAAAGTCTCTTTTATCTCTGGAACTTATAAGTCGCCTCCTAAAACATATTTGGGACCTAACACCTAATAAGACTATGCCACATATGCAATAAATTTGATTATAAATCTCCATTATGCATTAAGATCCAACAATCAGAGAATATTAAGTTTAATAGTAATTGAAAAGATGAAAAAATAAAAAAGAAATTAATTAACTGGGCGCACCCGAATCAAGTACATATAAGAAATTAACATATCTAAAGTAATGTGAAGCGAATTTTGAGTTTTATAGAGACGATTCTCAAGTTTTAGGACGCAAAATGAGATCAAAATTGAGTTTCAAGGGGCAAAATAAAGCGAACTTTGAGTTTCAGGAAATAAAGTGGTGATTTTTTAGTTACATAGAGCAAAATGAGATTAAAATCAAGTTATAGGGGCCGTAGCTAAAAATAAGCTTTATAATAAAAGAGACGTTACTACAATGGTAAAACTCTGGTTAAAAAAGTGGTAGAATTTTTTATTTATGAATTTTCCTTTCTCTTTTTCAGATTAAGAATTTGTAGCAATAATCTCTTAACTTCAACTGCATTGGAACAATGATCACTCAACTAAAAATCCATGAACAATGGTTCCTTAACTCCTTAAAACATGCATCTTGGTCCTTTTCGTCAACTATGTCAAAACTTCCGTCAAAATGAGTAGTGTTAAAAGAAGTATTGCTACAATTGCATTAGAGTTGAGGGACCATTATTGCAATTGGGTTAAAGTTGAGGGATTGTTTCTCTAATTGGGTTAAAATTGAGGGACCATTTCTACAATTTTTTCATTTAGTTTCCCATATTTACCCCTCGATATTAACCTCACATGTGTAGCATGTGACTCATTTTGACGAAAGTTTTACTGGAGTTGATAAAAAAGGCCATAGCTACTTGTTTTGATGAGTTAAGGGACCAATGGTCATGGATTTTTAGTTGAGTGACCATTGTTCCAATTGGATTAAAGTTAAGAGACCACTGCTATAATTTTCTCTTTGCCGATTGAGTAAGGGTGGGCGACCGAAACTTTTTGCGGTGCAGTTCAGTGCGATTTTGAAGCCAAAACTGAAATGAAATCAAACCTTTTGATTCGGTTCAGTGCTATTTCAAATGGTTTCGATTCAATTTTTTGAGAAAAAAAATTACAATTTTAAATTTACACTTATTTACGCATAAGACATTCTCATTTTCCTTGTAAATTAATCAATGAACCTACAGCAAAACAGCAGCAAACCTGCAACAAAAGAATTCACAAAAAAAAAAAAAATGCAGCAAAGGAAGTCAGAGATAGAGAGATTTGTATGACCATATGCAAAAGTAGCACCAATCTACAACACACAAGCATTAAAGAAAGTATATTTGTATGCATCTTTCATAATGCACAATTTGTTTAAGTTATTAGCAAGATAAGCATTGTTATGAAGCACATTTCTCAAGCAAAAGAATGTTGCTAATTACAGGTGTGCTGCATTAATTAGGTTCAAGCTTCTAGCTCATCTATGAACACTGTGCCTTATTTAGATCGAGTGAAGTGTTGTTATCAAGGGTTGAAATTAGTAATTCTATTGCAATATGAGTACTATTGACTGCACAGCTTCTTGTGTGTGGCCAAATAGATGAACATGAGTTTTGAGAGAGAGAGATGTATAGACTCAAACAGAGGTGCAAAATTGGATGACATTCTATTCTAGTGTAGTTCAGTCCAGACTACAAATGTATGGACTCTAATAAAGAACCAATTAGAACATAACATTCAATATATGGTGTGGTTTTGGTTTTGAAAACCCAAAATCGAAACCAAATTATTTTCTTAGCTGCGGTTCGGTTTTGAAACCGCAACCGTTTCAAAACGCAAACCGAACCATTTGCTGCGGTCCGATTCGATTCGTATTTTGGTTTCAGTTTTCAATTCCAAATGCCCACCCCTACGATTGAGTATGAATTATTTATATCATTTGAAGGACAAGTAAATGAATGTTTGACAAGTTATACTAAATTGGAGTTTCAACTGGTCATGTAAACATGCATGGTTTACAATTGCATCCTTGACATGTCATGGTACATAGTGATTTCTTTTAATGTAAAACGACACAGTTCTTTGTGGATATTTATTATTAAGATCATGTTATCTACACACATATTTTTACTTCTTACATATTTTTTTTTTAATTTTGACTATCTAATTGAAATAATTAAAAAAGGTGAATGTAAAAATTAAAAAAAAAAACAATGCGTAAAAGGTCAAAAAGATGTGTAAACAGTACCACCCAATCATAAACATCTTTTGCCGGCAGTGACATTTTTGTGAGGTAAAACTTTACAAGGAATACCAATGCAGTGAATTTAACTGGTGTGACGAGGAAAATTGGTTGTGGGTAATGAAGGGATTCAAATAAAAATGGAAAATCATAAGGAGATTATAATTTTAAATCATATTTTGGAGATCACATGATATGACGGTTAATTAGTGAATTATTTTGTTAATGATTTAAAGAAGGAGTTCAACCATCAACTGACACGTCATGTAGTTTACAAAATATTATTCAAATACATAATCTCTCTAGCATCACCAATATAAATATGACTGTGATTGAGAAATGAATAGTGGATACAATTGTACATTGACCAAAGCCCAGGAGATAGAGACGTGCATATCAAACAAGTAGAATTTGCATTTTGGACATAAAAGAGCCAAGGGTTACTCTAAATCAATATATACATACACATACATATGTACATATATATTATATATATACATATATCTTTAAGGGAAGAGATTCCTATTTTTTTTTTTTTTTATAAAAATGAGGATTAGTTGTAGGGTCTACACCACATCGAATTTTAACGATCCAAACCGTCTATTTTTCAAGTTGCACCTCATAGATCATCCTTACAAAATATTAGCCAAGTCGAAAATGTTTAAGACATTTAATTGAGTTCAAAGAAATTAATGAATACTTTGTTATATAAGAGACAATGAAATTTTATCATGATAATTAAATAGGCAAATGGTTTCAAATTGAATTGAATTTTTACAATGATGATCTATGAATCGAGAGGGCCTATACACACACACACACACACACATATATATATATATATATATATATTATCAACACTACGAGAATTTGGATTTGGGACATCTTTTAATACAATAGATTTTTAGGCATGAATATTAAGACAATCTATTATCTAAGTGAGTCATTAAGGGTCAGTTTGGGATTGATGCGTTTTAAAAAAAAACTGCTTCTGTTGTGCTTTAAGAATAATCAACTATAAAGTAAAGCGGCTGAGCGTTGGGTAAACCTTTAAAACTGTTGTAAGTACGCAGTATAAAGACATTTGGTAAATGTTAATATAAAAGTGTTGTATCTTTGTATAATGACACAAATGAGCATTACACAAATTGTTGCTCTGTTTTTATTAAACAAAAACTATTTTTTAAGCTTACCATCAATGATGGCAAGAAATAACATGATTGTTGCCATGTTATGTTTTTACTGAACTACTATGTTACGGATTGCTAGGGTGCCCAAAAATACAAGCAAAAATATGGCAAAAGATTACTGCAAAATCAAAGTAAAAAAAAAACTTATGCTGCCGGAACTTTCCTCCCAACTTCAAACTAATAAATTAAAAGGAAAACTAATAAAAAGGGTTTCAAAACTTTGAGTTTTAACGATAAGAACAAAATAAAGGGTAAAGTGAATAGTATCATACTTGATTTGTTAGTGTAAAAATGTGATTTTTCGTTAAAGTGAACATTATTGGGAGCTTTTCGTTAAAGTTCCTTAAATTAAATGATTAGCTTCATAAGGATTAATAGATCAATATTTATCAAACCCATGAGTTATTTTGTAGAATAACATCCCAACAAGAAAAATGAAATCTTTAGTAATGTACCTTCAAAGAGGTCAAAAGAGATGGATTCGAGGATGTGCAAAAGCTCACGTATTAGATAGGGTTTTTTGTATATATAATAGCGTGTAAAAAAAGTGGGGTAGATGAAGTCGTTTAGAAAAATAGAAGGAGCATTGCAGGCGTCGAGAAACTTTTTTAATCCTTCAGTGTTCTATGTTTTTCAAAGTGACTATGTAAAGCAATCTAATAGTAACTTTTAAAAGCTGTTGTGAAAGGGCTCAAACTTTAAAAATGAGCAGGTCTATAAATATTTACCAAATAGATTTTAGGTCTTTCACTTTAAAACGAAGTGGTTTTTAGGGGAAAAAAAAAGAAAAAGTAATTTCAAACGAAGCTTAAGAATATTCAATAATTTGTTTAGAGACACAAAAGTGATACAATTGGTTGACACACTCAAGACATATTTGAACTCTCTTTCTTTTCTTTTTTTGTGTGAATTTAAGTGTAAAATATGACATGTTATATAAAAAATCTACAACATGGAAATGGGTAAAGAATTCGAAATTTTTTTCATCACGTAGCACTATGGTTAATGATTTCTTATCCACTTGTAAGTGAGAGACTTTAGGTTCAACTCCCGTGAATGACGAGTTTGATACAAAATTATTATGATTGACCTATTTTGTGAGGTAACCAAAATCTCTCACCCCCTTAATATAAATATATGGTTGTATTAAAAACTATCTAGCACTTTCACACTTTTTTTTTTATTTAGAAATGGAAAAGAGTTCATTATTTGAATTTGTGTTCACAATTCTTACCTTTCAAATAATTAAAACATTATAAAGGTATTTTCTTCATTTTCTTTTTGGAAAAATTTCATTAAAATCTTTTTACAACATTAAAGAAGATCAATGACCCCAAATTAACAAGAATATGTGAAAGGTAAAAATAGATGTGTGAATAACAATATCCTAACTTGAAAGGCAAAATTAAAACATACGAAATCTGAAGAAAAAAAAAACAACTAAAGAGCATGTTTTGTATATTTTTAGGGAAGTGTTATTGGCACTCCAAAAATCTCATTCTACACTACTCACAAAAGTATTTTTTCTTTCCTAATATAAAAAGTTTAGAATGTAGAATGAGATTTTTGAAGTGCTAATAATAATTCCCTATTTTTATTGGATCTAACTTTTTGTTTTTGTAACCAACAAGTAATATGTAGTTTATTTACAATCATCACTTAAGAAAATTTTCACATCACTTTAGAAACTATTTGCTTCATTTGTCACTCCTCACTTGTATTCCTTAGTTGAGCGCGTTTATCTATTTATTGTTTATGGGAAGTTGCGTGCCAAATTTATGTCTGGTTTGGTACTAAGGTGATTCTGAAAAAAGTTGGTATAAAAAAAAGCTGGGAGCTATTTTTGTGTTTGATAAACATTTAGCTTCAGCTTTTTTTTCACAGTTTTGGGTGAAAAAAAAGCCAAAAACAAGAAGCTGCAAAACCCAGCTTTGAAAAATTGCCTTTTTTTTCACATCTGTTTTACATAAAAGTTTACCAAACATTATAATACTGCTTTTTTTTTTTCAAAAGCACTTTTACAAAAAAGTTTACCAAACACTTTGCTGCTTTATTTCACAGCTGCTTATTCTCATAGCACAGCAGAAGCAGCTTTTTTTCAAAGCATAGCAATACCAAACCAGCCCTTAAAAAACGAGCAACCGCGCTTTGGCAGTCAAATTATCTTCAATGACTCAAACTGATTCTGGATCCTTTAACAAAAGGGATCCTCATTTTAAAAATAAAATAAAAATGGAGACATCTTTTTAACCGTTAGATTGAAGGCTGGTTTGGTATTGCTGTGCTTTGAAAAAAAGCTGATTCTGCTGTGCTGTGAGAGTAAGCGGCTGTGAAATAAAGCAGTAGAGTGTTTGGTAAACTTTTTTGTAAAAGTGCTTTTGAAAAAAAAAAAAAACAGTATTATAGTGTTTGGTAAACTTTTATGTAAAACAGATGTGAAAAAAAAACTGATTTTTCAAATCTGGGTTTTGCAGCTTTTTGTTTTTGGCTTTTTTTCACCCAAAACTGTGAAAAAAAGCTGAAGCTGAATGTTTACCAAACACAAAAACAGCTCCCAGCTTTTTTTGATACCAGCTTTTTTCAGAATCACCTTAGTACCAAACCAGGTCTGAATTTAATGAAATTGTGTAATTGAGATTAAATCATAGACCATACAATCTTAACTACATAATTTTATTAAAGTCAAATCTAACGGTCAAGAGAATGTCCTCATTTTTTTAGAAAAATAGGGATCCATAAGGTTTAGATTCGATCCAATTACCTAACTAACACGAATATTCAAGCGATCACTCCTACAAAGTTTCCACGATAATCAACTGTCGCAAATATATTATCCCTTTGCATGAAAGTTAATTAGGCCTTCTTTGTAGAAACTAAATACCATATTTTCTATATTTATTTTATTTCTATATTTTCTGCATACCATATTTTCTTTTACAAAAACTAAATAGCATATCAAATGAACTATTCTTGATTTATTTAAGGAACTATCTAGCATCTTTATATTGTCTGAACAAAGGGAAAGTAAGAGAGGTCAAATCTCCAGCGCATATCTAGATTTTAGCTGGAAAATCCAGACCTCCCGTAAAGAAACAAACTTTAGTACAAAATCCCATTACCAGTACCAAGTTGAGAGAAAGATGAGAGAGGAGAGAGCGTCATAGATCTGATAATTCAGAAGAAAAAGCTCGAAAAGGTTAGAAATTTTTTACTGTTTTTTCACAGACTTTCAGAGAGTGGAGAGTCAACCGGTCCTTTTTGGAGCTTTTGTATTTGTAAGGCTTCGAAGAGTCCACATAGTGCGTTTTATCTTCAGCGGTCTCTCTCTCTCTCTCTCTCTTCTTCTTCCTTCTTCTCTCTCTTGCCTTTTCTTTTCCTTTTTCTCTCTGCAACAAATCTTGGAAAAAAAAAAGCTTTTTCCTTTACTTTCTCTCATTTTTTAAATTTTCTCAGGCCTTTTTAGCTAGTCAAGCATGCAGCGGAACCAGAGATAAACACACTCGTAAAAACTAGGGTTCCCCCGTTTAGATGTCCTCCAAACGAAATAGCAGTCATTTAAGCCCCCTTCTGGTGGTTAGCTGTTTTGGTGAGCTTTTAGAGAGAGAAAGCTAGATAGAGAGAGAGGGATAGAGAACGAAGAGCTAAGCAGCTGGAGTGTACCAAAAAAGGGTTTGCTTGCCTTCTTTCTCTTTCTTTCTCTCCAAAACCAAACTTTTCTCTTTCGCAAGAGAGGGATTTGGAGACATTTGGGTTATCTCTGAACCGTTTGTCTTCTTTGCCTCTCTTAAATTTTTTTTCTGTCCAAATATTTTAAGGGAGAGAGGAATTTAAGCTGTAAATTTGTAAAGAAATAGGAGGAAAATCTGGAAAGGCGTTTGGTTTGACAGGGTTGAAGAACCAAAGAAAAAAAGAGAGTCTTGGGGTTATTTTTGATGAGTTTTGGGGGTTTTCTTGACAACAGTACCGGCAGTTGTGGCGGTACGAGAATCGTGGCTGATATTCCTTACACCAATAGCAACAACAACATGCCATCGAGTGCAATCGTTCAGCCCAACCTTGTCACTCAGTCTTTCACTAAATCCATGTTCAACTCTCCTGGACTCTCACTTGCCCTAGTAAAAATCTCTTATTTTTTTTCATTTTTCCTATCGATTTTTTTTTCTTTTTTTCTGATGAAGTGATCTGAAATCTGATCTGGGTGTTTTTGTTATTTTTTGGTTCTGATTTGTGTTTTTATTTTTATTTTTTATTATTTATTATCAGCAGACAAATGTGGATGGGCAAGGAGATGTGACGAGAGTGGCCGAGAGTTATGAGGCAAACAACGGCGGGAGAAGGAGCAGAGAGGAAGAACATGAGAGCAGATCTGGGAGTGATAACATGGATGGTGCTTCTGGGGACGATCAAGATGCCGCTGACAACAACCCTCGTAAGAAGAAGCGTTACCACCGACACACCCCTCAGCAAATCCAAGAACTTGAAGCGTATTTTATTAAAAATCCCATTTTCTGGTTTATTCATTTATATTGTTGCTGCATAAAATGATAACTTTTTGAGTTCTTAACTATTTTATTTTTTTTATTTGTTTGGTTTTTTGTGGTTTTTAGGCTGTTCAAAGAGTGCCCTCATCCTGATGAGAAGCAAAGATTGGAGCTCAGCAGAAGGCTTAACTTGGAGACCAGACAAGTCAAATTCTGGTTCCAAAATCGCCGAACCCAGATGAAGGTAAATATGTTCATCTCCTATTTTTTTTTTTTTTGGGGTTTCGCTTTCAGTCTTAATTTTATTTTTTGCTTTGATGTGGATGGAGTTTTGGTTGTTGGATTTTTAGACGCAACTGGAACGCCATGAGAACTCGTTGCTGAGGCAAGAGAACGATAAGCTCCGAGCGGAGAACATGTCGATTCGTGACGCTATGAGGAACCCAATTTGCTCAAACTGTGGTGGTCCTGCAATTATTGGAGATATATCACTAGACGAGCAGCATCTCAGGATCGAAAATGCTCGATTGAAGGACGAGTTGGACCGAGTTTGTGCACTGGCCGGAAAGTTTCTAGGCCGACCCATTTCATCCCTGGCTACATCCATGGGGCCTCCGCTTCCGAGCTCCACTTTGGAGCTCGGAGTTGGGAGCAATGGGTTTGGTGGGATGAGCAATGTGGCTACATCAATATCCATGGGACCTGATTTTGGAGGTGGGATTGGGAGTGCTATGTCAATTGTGTCTCATGGTAGGCCGAGTGTGACGGGGCTAGACCGGTCGATAGAGAGATCGATGTTTCTAGAGCTTGCTTTGGCTGCCATGGATGAATTGGTTAAGATGGCTCAGACAGATGAGCCCCTTTGGCTGAGGAGTTTGGAGGGTGGACGGGAGGTTTTGAACCATGAGGAATACATGAGAAGTTTCACTCCTTGCATCGGATTGAAACCGAATGGTTTTGTCTCCGAGGCTTCTAGGGAGTCTGGAATGGTCATCATCAACAGCTTAACTCTTGTTGAAACTTTGATGGATTCGGTAATAATCCGAACACTTATTTGTTTGAGATTTGAGTCAATTAATTGTTATAGCAATTGATGATGATGTTTTGCTTTTTTGGTATTTGTTGGTGCTTCCGATGCTTGTTATTTTTTTTGCTTATTTTATGTTCAAATTTTCAAATTTAGTTCTCATCTTGTTTGAATTTATTTTTCCACAGAATCGATGGTTGGAGATGTTTCCTGGCGTGATTGCAAGAGCATCAACCACAGATGTGATTTCCAGTGGCATGGGAGGAACTAGAAATGGTGCACTTCAACTGGTAAATACGATCGTCAGTCCTAAAGAAAAAAAATTAAATTAAAACATGTACTTTGTTTTTCTGCAGTTGATCTCAATTAATCACATTTCAGATGCATGCTGAGTTGCAAGTCCTATCACCTTTGGTTCCGGTTCGTGAGGTCAATTTCCTCCGTTTCTGCAAGCAGCACGCAGAGGGCGTGTGGGCTGTGGTTGACGTGTCGGTTGACGTCATTCGCGACACCTCCAGTGCACCGACATTTATGAACTGCAGGAGGCTCCCTTCTGGATGTGTTGTGCAAGACATGCCCAATGGGTACTCTAGGGTAAATCTAGTACTAATATCCTTGCCAGTCTCTCATGAGCTTCTTTGGTACATTACATATATTTATGCCTTGCAAATTAATTTAGTTTCCCTACTGGTAAAATAGAAAACCAATTTACTACCCTCGACTTCACATGCATCAATGGTTGATAAAAGTCATCCATGCCCTCGTGATGCAGGCATGGATGATTAACCGTGGCACAACTCAAGTGCACACTTTCAGTCACATTACATGCTTCACATTTGTTTGCTTCACATTTATTGTGCTTTTCCCAAGTGGGGGTGTTCTTCTCCCTTTGCTCTTTAATGAGTCGGTTGAAGTAACTGCAACATTGGAGCTTTGTTGAAATTAATTAGAGTGACACTAAGGAGATTCTGTCAAAAGTGAGATTGTCGATAGACTTACAGTCTAACATCAATTCTTGTGTTAATATTATAAAATATTGTATAAAAAAATATGAGGTGATAGAGTTGAATTCCACTTTTAAGAGTCCTGTCATTTCTCAATTATTTAAGTCCAAATATCACGCATTTTTTTTCATTCCCAAAGCCACCACTTAATCAATTCTTAATTAAGTGATTAATTTAATGAATTAAGAAAAAGCTCATGCATCAAAGAACATTGTTTGTCTAGTGATTACTCACTACATTACCACACTGTCTCAGTTTCTTTGATGGTTTTCACCAACCCAATATTTTATGCCCTCCAGGAATCGGAACCTTCTTCAAAATCTTATCATCTGCCCTCAAATCTTATTCTAAAATATTAAACAATTCCAATCCGATTTTTTAATGACACTAAATTATTATTATTTTTAATTTATCACAGTGCCAACGATTTGAGCCTTCAATTTTTTATTCATCAGAAGCCTCCATTACCCAAATTTCTGTACCCTTGAACACATTAATTGTCATATAAATATAATCCTCAATAACCCCAACTGCCTTGCAAATCTTCAAATTAGGTCAAATTAATTATTCATCCATTTGATGTTTCTATTCCAATCTTTGATGCTTGTCATTTGGCCCTATATTCCAGCCCTTTCTTAATCCAAGACCTCCTACTCTCAAACTCCCAAGACTGCCTTTTTGTTTGTTTCTATATGGCTCCCCTTCTCCCCTCTCTAGGGTTCTGTTAATATATGAACATATATATACAATATATATATATATATATATATATCTGTGTGTATATAATTGTATTGTATTATATACACCAACATCATTTACAAATCTCGATGTCACCTTCTTCCCCTTCAAATGTTGCGCAACTTTACCAACACCCAAATATTTTAAGCTCTTGTTTTTGCTTGATGGCTGTGTGATTGATTCCATGTCTATTATTATTATTTGCTCGACTTGCTGTGTTTGCATTTTCACATTCCGCAACTATCCTGCAATAAAATTTTCGTATCGAAGAAAACCACTAAGGATGTATGTGTTATGTGTCATTGACCCCAAAATGCTGCAACCACTAAGGATGCACCAATAACTATTTTTGGAACGACTTCAATTTTGTTAGCTGGCTTCTGCCTACCTTGGCTGTAAACTGTTCTTGCTTTGTAATTAAATTGCCCACATTTTTGGTATTTGTTAGGTGGGTTCAAGTTTTCCAAGTGTGCAAATCTGTAGCACATTGTGTGTTATTATGTTAAGCTAATTAACCTAATTACATATGATGTACTAATGTGATCAGTAACAAAACGTTGCAGGTTACATGGGTTGAGCATGCGGAGTATGATGAAAGCCAAGTCCACCAGCTATACCGACCCTTGTTAAGTTCCGGCATGGGCTTCGGCGCTCAACGGTGGGTCGCCACCCTTCAACGCCAATCCGAGTGCCAGGCCATTCTTATGTCCTCCTCCGTCCCATCCCGCGACCACACTGGTAATTTATCAATAAGTCAATCTACATTTGGATTGATTAATATGGATAATGTTTCTTAATTGAGTATTTTTTGTAACAGCTATCACTACCAGCGGGAGGAGGAGCATGCTGAAGCTGGCGCAGCGGATGACAGACAACTTCTGTGCCGGAGTATGTGCATCGACCGTGCATAAATGGACCAAGCTTAACGCGGGGAACGTCGACGAGGACGTCCGGGTCATGACTCGGGAGAGCCTCGACGACCCCGGCGAGCCACCGGGTGTCGTGCTCAGCGCTGCCACTTCGGTCTGGCTGCCGGTCTCTCCGCAGAGGCTATTTGATTTCTTGCGTGATGAGCGGCTGAGGAGCGAGTGGGACATACTCTCCAACGGCGGGCCCATGCAGGAGATGGCCCACATCGCCAAGGGCCAGGACCCCGGCAACTGCGTTTCCCTCCTCCGCGCCAGAGTACCTTTTTTTTCGCCCTCTGAAATTGTCAATTATTTATTTTATTTTTGGATAATTGGTGGGGAGGTTGGGGAGGCGTGAGGTCAATTTACTTAAAAATCAGAAATGTGTCTTTTTGCGGGGGGTGAAAAAGGTAAATGTGGAAAGGACAAGTCTGGAATTTGGAAGTATGTGTAGGGTTGTTTTGGGGTGGCAGTGTTTGTTTCGTTAGCCTCCCAAAAAGTCAAAGTTCGAGGACGGTTGTCAACTTCTTGTGCAGTTACTTTCTGACCTCACCTTTTCTATTTTTTTATTTTATTTTATTTTATGCAATCACAAGAAAAAAAGTACAGGGTTTGACTTAAATTATGTAGTGGCATGGGTGTAAATTAATTGGACACTGAGGGTCTTGTTTTTGTGATGGTACAGGCAAACGCAAACCAAGGCAGCATGCTGATCCTACAAGAGACACGCATAGACGCTGCGGGGTCGCTGGTGGTGTACGCGCCAGTTGACATTCCGGCCATGCACGTGGTCATGAACGGCGGGGACTCCGCGTACGTTGCTCTCCTGCCATCCGGGTTCGCAATCGTCCCTGATGGCCCAGGCTCGCGCGGGCCCATGTCCGGCAAAGGCACCACTCACGGCAGCAGCAATGGCGGCGGGTGCGGTGACGGCGGTGGCAATAGAGTGAGCGGGTCCCTCCTGACAATGACGTTTCAGATCCTTGTGAATAGCCTGCCGGCGGGCAAGCTGACCGTGGAGTCGGTGGAGACGGTGAACCACCTCATATCCTGCACGGTCCAGAAGATCAAGGCGTCCCTCCATTGTGAGAGCTGATGATCCACGTATCCGATCGTACTGGCATCACGTGATCCAACCTTACCTTGTAGCTTTTGTATTTTTTTTTTTTTTTGTCTAGCTCTTGTGCTTTTGTTAGGAGACTTTGTTGACGGTTGTTGTGCATGTGCATGGCGGTGGCGTAAGTTATTTAGGTGGTGGTAGTTTTGTTTTGTTGTGTGGGAGAGCGGTTGGGGGGAACAATGAGTAAATGTGGCGGGGGTATTGAGTCAAGAACGAACCGCACGTGGAGAGTCCTCGCATGGTGATAAGGATATACATACATGGAACTTGCACGTGCGTGTGAAGTTGCACACGTGTGTGTTCTTAGCACAAGGCAAGGGTGGTGGTTCGGGCATTGACTCAGGTCCACCCCTGTTTAATTCCAGAAAGTGAGTCTGGCTCAACATAGATTGTGAAAAGGAAAAAGTGTTGGAGAAATTGACCCTTTTTCGGAGTTATCGATTTTATTTCAAGTTTTCTGAATTTAATATCTGTGTTAATGTGATGTTCAAGACATGGTTTCAGTATTCATGTTCGGTTTTACAATTCCTGTACCATTAGAGTAAATTAGAATAATGTAATCTTAAAAAAAATCTAATTTGTTATTAAAAATATCAAAAAATGAAATTCGCTTACTTTGTTTTTATTCCTTTTAACAAATGATAGTATATAAGGAAATGTTTCAAGTCTCATAATCAGCTAGTAATAATATGGTTCAAATTTACTTTTGGCGAGAATCAAATTTAAGATTGCTCACTTAAAAATGAAGAGGTATATTATTAAATCGTAAGGTTAAGTGACACTTACATTTTTTATTTTGAACAAAAGAATTGATAGAAAAATAATGAACATAATCCATATGCATATAAAGAAAGGAGATGGTGCATATATGTGTTTGTGGTAGCTGTAGAGATTTATTCTAGTTGTTTGTTTGTCAAAATCATATTTATTTGTTCTCCTTTGTTTTTAAATATTGTTGGGCAAACAGTGAAATATTGTGGTGAAAATGTTTGTGGTGGTGGTGGTGGTGATGGGTGAGTGAATGTGGTGGAGGCAATAAATGAGGGGCAGAATAAGGTGACGGGGAGGCGAGAGGATCATCGCGGGATCCTCTTTGTGAGGATTCTGGGGATTCTCCAATCACATTTGCTCATCGTACATCGTGCGGTCAGTTTTCATCCAGTACTGTTGTTGACCCTAAAAACTACTAAGCCTACGCGGGGCGCAGGGCGAGTAACTAATGAGCTAACTACGTCATTCAGTTGATGCGGGGCGTGCCAACTCGTCGGCCGAGGAGTAAAATGTGTTCATATTGTGTTGAGTGGGCTGCTGATTTCTTGATCTTGCGACTGCGGTCGAGGAAGGAACACGTCTCGGCTTTCGGGTTCTAGAGCCTGAAGACAAGGTTGCTAGTCTTGCGAAGTTCACGGATCGTTGGCGTTGAGTTTGGTTACAGTGAGTATATTCGTAAGAGTATAAGCACGTCGAACCGGTACCAAACTATATGGACACAAGTACTCAAAAGAGATGTATGTCTTGATGGTGAATGTGGTTTGACCGTCAAAATTCCGAACTCTAAAACTTACTTGTGAATATCCAATCATAAAATAACTCGGTGTTCAATGTGCCGAGCCTAGTAATCTGTAACACCTCACTTCGCCGAGAAGGCTAATGAGATGACATCCGCCAATAAGGATTCGAAAATCCTTCTCAACCGAGACTTGGATAGGTAATCAGTCGGTCTCGACACAGTGCTGTTTATCCAAACTGAAGATGTTCACCGGTTTCCTTCATAGTGCTGTTTATCCAAACTGAAGATGTGTTGGCGAAAAAGGAAAACAAAAATCTCAAGGTTGTTGAGAGGTTTCGAGTAAAGCGAGGGTTTGCGCAAGGGCAGTTTGTGTGTTTAATTGGAAAGGGCTACAATGATGCACCCCTATCTTATTTATAGCAGCCAACCTCGTCATGGCCGAACTAGAACTATACTTGGGTTAGGATTCCTCATCCTAATCTAAACAGATCTCGCCCAATCGTTCCTCCATTAGGACTTTGAACCAACCTCTTTATCCGGTCACATCACTTCTCAAACCTCAGCATCCTCATTCCATTGAGACTCCTTATACTACTAGGATTCAACTCATTCGCTCCTACCCAGATTAATCCTTCTTGTAATAGGACTCGGCCGACCTGATTGGGTGGTTTATGACCACTGGACGGCCCATAGTATTTTTGGAAGAGCTTTAGACTGAACATAAACCTAAGCTCGGTCCAATAATATTATTTTGGGCCCAAACAACTGTTTATATTTAATTTAAAATACAAAAAGTACAATGATTTCTGACCACACGATGTATGATGAATGGATGTGATTTGAAGATCCCCGGGATCCTCACAAAGAGGATCCGGCGAGGATCCTCTCGCGACAGGGAGAACTGGTTGCTGTCAATTAATGCTTGTTTTTTGGCGTTGTTGCACGATTAGATGCTGACATGTGTGTACGTACGTTTGTGAAGCGTTATTTGATCATCTCACAACTATTCACAAGTCACGGATGACAGTTGACTAAGAGTGTAACGCTGTTTTGGTGTCACAGAGAGAGAGAGAGAGAATAATAAGGTCATCTCCAACCGATTTGATTAGAAGGTTAAAAATAATCTGAAATGACACGAAAAACATCTTTAACCAAGAACTAGGCTAAAATGTTCGTAGGCCCCACCGGGCAAAAAAAACAAGAATCAGGCCAATCGGCTGGCCTTTTGGGCCAGCCAGCTAGCGCTGGGCCATACGTAGAATGGCTTGTAAGCGAAAGGCGAAGGCTGGAACCGCTTCAGGTTCTCCCCTGGAATCGAGGAAGCTGAGGCAAACCGAGGGTTTTGGAAAAACCCCAAAACGTAATCCTCCCCATCTCTTCAGGTGATTCCCTCTCTCTCTCTGCTCTTCTCTCTCCCCATTATTTATGCTTTAATCTGGCTGTCATTTCCAGATTTTTTTCTTATTTTTTGTAATTTAATTGTTGGAATTTAGGCATAATTAAGTGCATAGCAGCTGTAAGTTGTTGAGTTGTGTAAAATCCATGTTTTGTTGATATAGATGTCTTCTCATGTGGGTTATTCTTGGATTTTGTTTCTGTCACTGTATGCTGATTTTTCCTCTTCAAAATGCGACCCTTTTGTACACATATATACAGATACACACAACACACTCCTAGTGTATGTGTGAATTTCTTCGCTCGCAGCGGCCGGTTGATCGAAGATAAGATCTGTTCCCCATTTTACCTCTGCTGGCTGTCTATTTTTCGAACCCCAGAAAGATAATTCAGTAACCCTTGAAATTTGGAAAGAGGAACTTACACTTGTATTGAAATTTCTTTATGATCTTGTTTTGAATACCGATATTTTGATACCATTTTCAAATTGCAAAGAAATTATGATTCCCAGAAGTGTTGGGTCAGCTTTTGGTGTCAATGTGCTGGGTTTTTGTTCATGTACAAAAGAAATTTCACCATCTATTTTTCACTTTTTCTCCCTGTAAGCTGTATTGAATACGATAAAGGTGGTATAAATTTTTACATATTTTTTTCCTTTTTTCTCATGACTTAGTTAAGCTTCCATTCTTGACTAATAATAAATTACGATTCCCATATTAATTTAATTAAAATAATATAAATTATGTTTCGTCCTATAGTCTTTTGATTTCTTCGGTTGAAGATGATTTTTTGTTACAGGATTATGTTTGGCTTATGACCCTCTGGCCCCTCGGTTGGAGATAATAAAAAATATGACATGACACTTTTTATTAAAATATTAAATTTTTGGAGACCTATAAAGAGCTCTATGACATTCTTTCGGTTGGAGATGGCCTAAGCATGAATGGATCGGATCTTGTTGGGTTTGGTCAGCTGGAACCATTGAACGGTGGGATTTTGAGATTGAGAGTTAACGATGTATTTTCGGTGCGCCATTGTATTCATACCAAAGTTTTGGAGGCCGTCAGATTTCATCCTGCGGCTAAGATTGAATACCTGGTGACCTCCTATAAACTATTATATGTCGAAAATAGTGGAAATCGCAAAGTTTAGGAGACGGGGAACAAAAGCAAACTGGACGGCTTGTCGGAAATACGAAATGCCCGGATCGTTGGTATCCGTCGGCTTCTTGAGCTTGTCGTTGAAAACTTCCATCGTTACAGTCCGGGGCGGATGGAAATAAGGATTAAGGCGGTTTCAGGATCATTCGAATTCGAAAAATATATATGTGAAGGTCTTTCCCATACTCTCGAGATGTTTGGTACAAGTTTCTTTTGTGCTTACTAAATATTTGATATAAAGCATGCTAGGCATATTTGACATGTTGCATCGGCAAAATACTCAACAAATTCTCTTTATATCGTTAATCAAATTGCTTTAAAATATGCCGGTATCTGTTGATGTATGGACAACAAGCCGACCAAGTAAACAGATTGATTTTTTTGCACGCTTCACTCTTTGTTCCTATCTTAAAAACTTGTATTTAATATTGGGACCCCCAACGTTCAAACATGCATGGATCCACCATGGTTATAGCGTTCTTCCTTGATGATCGGTTCGATTTAAATTACAAAATCTCTACCTATCTTGTTTTTGGAATGAGTTATATTCGTTTTTGCAAATTATCGTTTGACAAAAGTGTAAAAGTAGATCATTAAAAATATAATTTACAGTATACGTAAAAGTAAAACGCAAGGGTTGGTTACATGGTGGGTAAGTGTGTTTTTCTTTCTAATATTTGATTCTTAAAAAGTTTTAGTAGTATTCATTTTCACTTATAAGTGAGATATCTTAAATTGAATATCGTAAATGACAAGTTCGAATCAATTTAAAAATATAATATTGTGTAAAAACAATTATATATATTTAACTCTTGAAGTGCATTTCTCTAACATTATGTGTTCTTAGGATGACTTTATTCCTACATGCACGACCAAATACTTGAAACTAGAGCATGTAGGTTGGCATTTTAAAGTTGTAAAACAAGCACATTTTTCAAAATTACTTCAGAAACTCTTATCATCGGACTCCATATTATTACTGCTAAATTTGAAAAAAAGTGCTAGCTTTGCAATTTGATCGTGAAATGTGCATATAAACTAGTGTTACACTAAGGAACTTAGGATATACATTCACAACAAAACCCTAGGTGTGACGGATGAAGGCAACAAAGTCAAGAAAATGAAAGTCTTCTTGAAAGAGGAAAATTTTTGTGTATACCAAAACACAATCTGATACGTCATGTATTATATTTTAAGACAACAACACATCTACTTATATTATGACATATGGTGTACTACATTTTGTTTTGGATATACAGAAAAGTCCCCCGAAAGAGGGCATTACATCACATTAGGCCGTGATAGTCAAATGGTCATGGAGGACGTCGCCTTTTGGACCTTCATTTGTACCTAGTACGTCTATTTGACCATCTCAAATCTATCCATCCTCCAAAGTCCTTTACGCTTTACAAACACGATCTCCTCACCTTCTGCTGCAGCTGCTGAGTCCATCAGTTACCTGCATATACTTTTAATGTGGGCTCCAGCATACCAAATCACATGCAAGAGTGGGCTCCAACGTAGTCGGATCTTGAAGCCGTGATGGGTACGTCAATCTTCCACAGTAGTCCGGATGTATTATTTCTGGCCGTGGGCCATAACATGCGGCTGTGGATAACAGTGTGGAGGAGGAGGAGGAGGAGGAGGAGGAGGAGGCGGGACCATTGCCGTGTAGTAACCCTCTCACAGGCGAGGCGACGTTCCTCCTTAAGTCATTGGAACACGACTTTTACTTTGTCTCAACAGAAACCTTGTCCTACTACTCCTATACTCAGCCATTTCAATTAACAAATTTATGCCAGAAAAATTCAAGAGTTCAACATAATTCTGAAAGCAGATGGACAAAATTGTGTTAACATCCCCACTTGAGTGATATAGGGGCTCATTCCGTAAGATATAGACTGTTCGAATCGTTAAAATACATTACCAAATAAATCCTACAAAATAGGTGTAAACAACATGTGTTCCTGAATTCTAACCCTATATATATAGCTATACGCTTAATGTTTGCATTTTCAAAAGAGAGACTTTCGTGGCGTCCCTAGTTCACAACATTCCTCATTTCCATAATTTCTACATGTCTCGATCCATATCTCATTGTGTGAAACAAACTACATGATCCAATGTGATGGCACCTAATTCAATACCCTAGGTTATACATGTATAAGTCAATCCTAAATTCCTAATATTAATTCCCAAACTCATGAAAATGTTTGGGTTAGCTGGCTTTTTCTAATCATGGAAACATGTATGTGTTTTTAGATATACGCAACTTTTCTTGGCTGCTCATTTGCCCTAATTGGAGTCCGCAGGCCAACTCACTTTCATGATATCGATTGCCTATTTATACAGATATGCACTCCATCTCCATCATTGGCGCCGCATCAGATGGAGCTGGCTGCATGCTGCTAATATTCAATCAATCATATTTGTTCACTTCGTCGATAATGTTCTGAGTTCAAATCTCATGCACGACGTTTGTTGGAAAATGATTGATAAATACAATCATTATGTAGACATAATAACATGTATTAGAGCAAAGTAAGTTTGGATCATATGTTTATATTCAAAACTACGTTGTTTCAACTGTAAATTTTAGTTTTATTCCATAAATCTCAAATTTTAGACCTTAAACTATAACATTGATATACTTCCTAGAAAGTGTAAAAGTTACTGAAAGCAATGTGAGGATTTATGAACTCTTCATTCATCATTGTTTAAAATTAAACACTAAACCCAAAATTCCTAATAATACACCAAAATTCCCGATACGATTAGTTACAAACGCTTTTTGACAAGCATTCGCGGCACTGGGTCTCGTGTGAACCAAAAACCTATTAGCGCTTTTTTTTCTCTGCTAAACTGTAACCGAACAAATGTTTATATTCTCAAACTTTTGACTGCATAAAATCATGATTTATATTATGTTTTCAGGCCATGTATATAGTCAATGTGTGTTGAATTTGCATTTAAACATTGAATGCAGTGTTGGGTACATGGATGATAATACAAGGAAACCTTTTTTTTTTTTTTTTTTTTTTTTTCTTTGGTCCTCTTAAGCTTTGAATGAGAACGTGAGAGGTGGGTGTGGGAGACATGAACATGATGAGAGCTTAGAGGATGGAGATTTGCAATTTAAGCACACAGAAGTTTGGTGCATTTAAATTAGTAGGACCAATGCCAGGAGAGCAAGGCCCTCGAGTTTTTGTTGGAAATAAATAAATAAATGCCACTTAGTACTACAATATAGGCATATTCTTTTTTTACTTGTAAGTGAGAGGGATGTTGGGTTCTAACCAAATGTGAGTTTGAACAACATTATTACTAGTCAATTGTGAGACTTAGCCACTCCCTCGCCCCTTAGTATAGAAAATATCGGTTGTTCAAAAAAAAAAATATATATATATATAAATATAAAAAAAATCCCCTTTTTTTTTCTTATAATATATTTATGCCAATTGTGCATGCGATCCAAGTGTAGATTGCAGCAGACATTAATTTAGTGAGTAGGAGTGGGAGGAATATATTTTCAAGGTTTGAAGCTCTCCTCCAAATTCCATTAATCACATTATCAATATGAAACTTTATAGATTGAATTAAATTGCTTGGAAACAAAAGGAGCTCAAAGGTGACGTTTTCATGTTACTTTCGAGTTTATGTGCCAAAAATTTGATTTAATTTCTGACTATACACAGAAACTTTGTGCAAAAGGACTTCTTATGTTGACTTGCTTTTAGAGCTCGAATTGCTCACTCACGTGAGTTAACGTATCAACGAGTGCTGGTGAACTTTTCTGTTTGACAATTTCGTCATCACATGATAATAATTTCAGACTTATACTGTAACATGTATACCAATTTTTTAGTCGTACACTTTGAGTCCATAAGAAAAAAAATCATGTATACTATTAATATAATAGTATCTTAGTATATAAATTAGTAATACCAGTAAGTAGCACACCCAAAAATTTCGTGGCAAACATTGTTTATAGTGTAATTTCAAATTACTTGTTGCTATTTCGGAATGCGTTGTTGAATATTGTGTTAATACGAATTATGAAATTCTATGACATGATATGTCAATCACCCATATTTTGGGAAGAAATGCAATGCAATCTTCCTCTTGGGATTTGGCACATGATGTACCAATGGGCTCTGTTCTTTCCGATGGCCCAAGAGTATGCCGACCCATTTTTCTTGTGCCCATAGCTAGGTAGAACCCAAAAGTGCAACAGCACCTAAAAGAAGGCCATAGCGGCAAAAATGTAGAGCCCAATGGTGCATGGCTGGACTGGACATAGCACATAGGGCCGTTTGGTGTGGGATTGAACTTTTTTATTTTTAGATGATTATCGTGGAATTAATATGACGGAATTTATTCCCATCATTTTGAGGGGATTAGAATGAATTAGAAACATGTTTGCTTATAAGGAATGAACTTACAAATAATGTGTATCATTTCCATTTTTTATATTATGATATGTTTACACTAAGGGGTGAAAGAATAAATTCACGAGATTCATACCTAAAATGTCTTACTTACAAGTGAAGATGACTATTGTGGATGCAAATTTCCTCATTTTTCTTCTTGGACGAAAATGCACCTGCAAAACAATTAACACCTAAGATCAAGGCCAAGAGCCTCATGCGTCCATGATGAATGGGGGGCTTTGGGCGAAGAATCTCTGATGCCAAAGTTAGAATTTGAGAGAGAAAGGGTTTAGAGAATTTTAGGAGAAGAGTGAACTTAGGTTTTTGGAGAAATGAGGGACTATATATAGGGGTGTGGCCGGTCCTATTTGGGGAAATAGGGACCAGCCGCTTATGGTGGTCATTTGGCTCTAATTGCAAGATATTAAGCTACATAATATCTTGCAATCAATTAGGTACTTAATCAATTAATTTTGGCAGTTAATCCCAATTTGAAAAGAATAATTGGGAGTTACCTTGTGGGTGAAGATTTGATGAGGAGTGATGAGAGGGTTTAAAAGAATACCATTTTGATCACTTTTGACCTTGATTGAGCTATTATTGTTCGTTGTATGCGTGTGGGAATCTCGATGTGCCTCAAGGGTAATTTTGTCATTTTAACCCAAAATCCACGTGTCGCCTCCATAATTTTCTTGATTATTTTTGGCTCCACAAATGCCCCCACACCTGTTGGGCTACTTGCAGGAAAGGGCAGCATGTGTAGAGATCTTTTCTCGTTTTAGGAAACATAAGGTTGTTTCCTATTTTGATGTAGATTATCTCTTTAATTGGAAATTAGATCCTTCTAGGAAAGGGAAATAAATTACTTCTAAAGTCTATTTAAGTCTACCTTAAGTAGATTATTAAATCAACTTCAGAGAGCAATTTAGTCTACCCTACAAGAGAGAAAACTAGAGGATATTTGTTCCCCCTCCCTAGCAATCTTCTACACATGCCCATGAAAAGGATTGTCTTTTGTTGCTTTCTTCATCTTCATGCTACACCAAGGTAAGAAAAAAAATTAATTTTTCCTCGTCTTTGTAATTTTTGGGAGCCTCGGGGCTTGAAATTTGGCTCGACGGTGGTTGAGAATGTGTCAAAAAGTGGTTGTAGAGGGCTACGACATGGCTGCTGTGGGCGGCTTGCTGTTGTCGGCTTGGTGTGGCGGCATGGGCTAGGTGCGTGAGGGATAGGGGCGCTAAGTTTGGGCTCATGTGGGAAAGGATTAAGAGAGAGAGAGAGGCACGGGGGCGTTAGTCCCCCTTAATTTGGATTGGGAGCTTAGCCATAACGACATCATCCATCATCTCGTTCGTCATGGTTGCCATTGGTGAGTGTGAATGGCCAAGCGTAGCAGTTGTTGCATCGTGGTGGTGGTCAGACAAAGATGAAAAGATGGAGAAGACAGATGTTGGATGCTTGGATTGTTTATGTATAAAGATGTAGTTCGTTTTGAAACTCAATACTGTTATATTATTACTGGTTTGTCAGAATTTTGGTTTGGAATTTGAAGTGATGAATTATCTTTGAGATTAAGATGAAAGCTTGCAAATATTGTAATAATGAACACAAAGATTTAAGTGGTTCATCAAACTGGCTACGTCCACTAGAGTTGCATGTGCATTTATGTTTTCACTATGTATGAAAGATTTACAAAATACAATGAAGATGGCTTAGAGCCTTTACATAAGGTAAAAAAAAAGGATGGTGGGGAGAGTGGTTTGAGAATGAGAGATTTTTCTTGTTGTTGCTAGATTCTTGCTAGTGTGTCCTCTTCTTCTCGTGTTCTTTCTTCCTTCTGCCTTTATGGAGAAAGAAATGGAATCCTCAACTAAGCCTTTAAGGACACGTTTCCATTGTTTTGCAACACTTGGACATCAATCATTGGAAACATTAGTAATTGATCATCATTACAATGCATGTGGACAAATACATAAAGGCCATGTCCAAACTCTAAGGGATATAGAATCCCACCTCTCCAAAATTGGGGTATGAATCATCACCAATCATTAACCATGATATGTGGTCCAATAGAAAGAAAACAAATGTTAAGCTAATCATTAGCCCTAATATGTTTTCTAATAGAAACACATCAAATGTTAACCTAATCATTGATAATGGTATGTGTGCAAATGGCAAAGAGACATGTGTTAAGTTAATCAATACCATGCAAGGTGGATACAAGCATCTAAGGCCGCATTGAGCTTTAGCTTAAGTTATATTCCTAGATCAAAACACATGGGTAAGTCTACAATCAATAGGCATACAAATGGAGTTTGGTAAAAGCTCCAATTTTCTCTCATAAAACTTCACTAAAAACTACTTACAAGTACACTAGTAAGCACAAAGACATGTTTCCAAGCTATGACAACACCTCCGGTTCTATTAGTAGCTAGGTATTTATGTAAAGTGATTTTAAACCAAAATAGAGAAATACAAGTACCTAAGAATAGATTTTCATAAAAAAATATTACAAAAATTTTGTAACATAGAAATACTAATCACGTATACATACACATGTACATATATATATATATACTCATTTTTTTTAATACGGGGTATTACATGGTTGTAGCCGGAGTATGCATCCAAGAAATTGAGCAGATGGTTCCCAGAAGTTGAATTTACTAATAGATCGATTCGGGGAAGTGGATAAGGATCATCTGGGCATGCTTTGTTAAGGTCGGTGTAGTCTACACAAACCCTCCATTTGCCATTCTATTTTTTCTTCATTAGCACGACGTTGGCAAGCCATGCTGAGTGTGCTACCTCTTATATGAATCTGGCTTCTAATAACTTGTCAATTTTTGCCTCGATGATCTTCACTCGCTCGGGTGCAAAATGCCTTCTTTTTTGGATCACCGGTTTGGCAGGGGGGTTGACATGCAGCTTGTGGCAAGCTATCTTGGGGTTAATGCTAGGCATGTCGGAAGGTGACCATGCGAAGACGTCACTATTTTCCTTAAGGAAAGCCGAGAGTTCCTCATTTTCTTTTAGGCTCAGACGTGAGCCAATTCTAGCAGTCTTCTCCGGCTGTTGAGGATCAAGAATGATGTGCTCGGCATCCTCTTCGGATTTTCATCCTGTCTCGTCTGCTGACGAGTGGGTTTGGACGCCATATTCTTGTTCCGTTTGCTGTAATTGCTATTTGGTAGCTTCGTTGTCCCTTTGGACCTCGGTAGCCTCTACATAGGTAAAGGTCTTCTTTTTTTACTCCTTAAGTACTTGCACAGTGCACCGTCGAGATACGGCCTGGTCAGACTTGATTTCTTCGATTCCTCATTTAGAGATGCGGGATCAGATTTTTGATACTTGATGAAAGTGATGACGTCCAGCTTTATTAGCCAAGGTCGCCTTAGAATCTCATTGTAGGGAGACATGTCGCTTACTATCGTGAACATCTGCTTTGAGACAATTGGTGGTGTTTTCACATCAAGTGTGATGTGGCCTATGGCAGTTAAGGTGTGTATGTTGAATCCGGTGAGTAAATCTGCTCGGTGTATGATTGTGCTTTCCAGGCCCATCTTTTGAATTACTAAGAGCTGAAGTAGGTTGACTGCACTTCTGTTATCAACTATCATCCTATCGTCTATAGCGTGGGCTAGTTGGACAGATACCACCAGTGCGTCATCGTGTAGGAAGTCAACGCCTTCGGCATCTTGCTCGGTGAAGCCAATGATGGGTCCAGGTTGGGTGTTGACTGGCTGGATCTACGAGACTAGTAGAGCTTGCTGGATCTTCATTTTCTTAGAATTTTTTGTGGCCCCCAAATGCTCAGATTCGGTGAAGATGCCATTAATCCGAATCGTCTTGTTAGGTGACTCTTCATCTGTATTTGCGTTCCTTCTAGGTTGTGCAGCTGGCTTGTCCAAGTATATGTTGACCTTGCCTTCCTTCATGAGTTTTTCTAGGTAATTCTTCCAAGTATAGCAGTCGTTGGTTGTGTGACTGGGACCTCGGTCGAATGCACAATACTTAGTGTGGTCCATCTTAGAAGTATCTCCCTTCGATTGTTTCGATAGCTTAAACCATGGTTCGCTTTTGATGTCGTGAAGGATTTGGTGGATTGGAATTGAGAACTTTGAGTAGTTCTTGGGCATTGGGCTTCCTTTAGTCGGGGATCGGTCTTTACGTTTGACCCCTTGCCTGCTTTTGTTGTTGTACTACTTTCCGTCTTTCTTCTTTTGAGCTACTGCTGACTCTTTTCGAGGCTACTCGGGTGCCTTGTCTGCTCGTCGAGCTTCGTCCCAAAGTGCATGCTTTTCTATAAGTGCAAAAGAGTCTGCCAGAGTTAGATCTTTTTTCATGATCAATTCTCCAAATAACGGGTGGTTTGTTGAGAGTCTTTTTTGGAAGGTTGCATTTTCTATTAAGTCGTCACATCCAACTATCTTCACCTTCTCTACTTTGAACCTTTTCATGTAGTCGGAGAGCGACTCCTTTGGATTCTTCTTCATATTGAACAAATGATCGAACTTTTTCTTGGTCGAGTGGTAAAATGAGTATTCTTTGGTGAAAACCAAGGAAAACTCATCAAAACTCCCGATGGATTATGACAGTAGGGTATGGAACCAATCTTACACCTTGCCTTGCAAAGTGATGGCGAATATCTTGCACATAAGGGCATCGTTGTTCCAATAAATTACCATTGTGCTTCAGTAGTGCTTCCAGTGTCTATTTGGATCTTTATCTCCTTTGAAAGATGTGAAATGTGGCATGCTAAACTTGCGTGGAGGCTCTGCCTGCTCGATGTCGTTCGTGAAGGGTGACTTGTTCATGTTGGTTATGTCCCATCGTAATGCCTCATCGATGACCTCGTTGCATTGGAAGTCATGCAATCGCTCGGTCAAGAGCCTATTTACTTTTTCTCGAATTTGCCTTTGTTGAGGTAGCAAAGCTCTCGGCTGCCCTCGATCTTGACCTGCTGGTCTAGGTTGTTCTTCTATATGCTCGGTTTGTCTATGCTGCGATTGCGGTGCTTGTGGCATATCCTTAACAGGCAAGTAGATTCTTCGCGGACTGCTAGTTGAACTTGAACCGGATTGAGCGACTGCTTCTCTCCGTTTGTCGTGCTGCCTACTCCGATGTAAGATGGAGGATGATCCTTGCGGGCCTAGCTGTGAGTAAACACTTGGCCTGGAAGGTTACTTATATTGATTATCGGAATGTAGTCCCAACCGTGAGGGTATGCTCATTTGTGGGCCTAATCCAGAGTGCACGTTCCTCCACGCTCTAAGATGAGAGTATACGCTATCTCGGGGGCCCAATCGGGAGTGTACACTGCTGGAACGCTCAGTTCGTTGCTGGTCGAGTGGCTGCTTGCCAGAACCTTGCTAAGAGGTGTTTCATCTGCTTTTATCCTACTTCGGGACACCACGTCAGGGGCACGTTGCATCTTGGTGTGCTACAAGAGTTGACTCACCATTTGAGAGTCAACTCTATGACTTGTTGAGACAAGTGTTGTTCACCATTTGGGTTGGAAGAACTTGGACGAAATGCGTCTCCTTGAGTAGTGGAAGTGTGGTAGACTTTAAGCGCGAGATTTGAGTTGGGAAATGTCAAATCCGCGGAGAAATGTTGTAAAAATGCCCCTGGGCCGAGCTGGGTTCCCTTGTGACGCAGGCCTGGGCTCGCTGCTCCAAGGTGGCATGGGCCTGGGCTTGCGGTTGCAAGGTGAGACCTACTCCTTGGGCTTGGATCTCGTCGTGAGTTGCCACAGTGGTGGTTGCCACGATGGTGCCCCGTGGGGGTGGTGCCGTTCTACTCGTCATTGCGTTGAGCCTCATGGATCGTCGTGGTCCAAATCCTTGAACGTAGGAAGTTACGTTCGTTGTGGTTTCTAAAGTTCTTGTCATTGGACTTTTCTTTTACGTTTATTTAAAGAATTTTTGTATAAAAAATTCTAGGAATGAGAACGTACGAGAAATCTATGAATGAACAAAAAATTAGAAACCTTGAATGCGAGAGTCTTCTTCAAGCATGTTAATCAAGATTCTCAATGAAAGCACCAATTTGTGGATGCAAATTTCCGCATTCTTCTTTTTGGACGAAAATGCACCTGCAAAACAATTAACACCTAAGATGAAGGTCAAGAGCCTCACATGCCCACAATGAATTGGGGGGTCTTTGGCCAAAGAATCTTCGATGCCAAAGTTAGAATTTGTGAGAGAAAGTGTTTAGAGAATTTTAGGAGAAGAATGAACTTAGGTTTTTTGAGAAATGAGGGGCTATATATAGGGGTGTGGCCAGCCCTATTTGGGGAAATAGGGACCGGCCACTTATGGTGGTAATTTGGCTCTAATTGCAAGATATTATGCTACATAATATCTTGCAATCAATTAGGTAATTAGTCAATTAATTTTGGCAATTAAATAGGGACCGGCCACTTATGGTGGTAATTTGGATCTAATTTGTCTATACATTCTTGTATATACAAACAATCAATTAATGTTACTCACTACTACGATCTAATGGAATTCCTCTTCATTTGTAAGTAAGAGATCTTAGATTCGAATCTCGTAGATGGTGAATTTGATACCAAATTAAGTTGCCCATAATGTGGCTTAGTAGAACTCTCCCTTTCTCTTAGTGTAAAATATATTTTTGCACTAAAAAAAAAAAACCAATTAATGAAGAAAAAATATATGCATATGAGTATCTCATACTTGAAAAGTCAAGGTATGAGATTACCATAGGTTTTATTTTTTATTTTTTTAATCTCATACTCAATTCTTTCATATTCTCGTTCTTTAACATCATAAGTAAAAATGCCCTAGTTTTCTCAATAAAAAATTTACCATTTCTCGTTCATCTTCTACTTTTAAGTTGGACACAATTTTTTCATTTCTTCCCCTAATGCTCTAACATATTTATAAGATAGTGAATTATTCAATCTTAAAAACCAAACCAGGTCATAGTTTAAGAAAAAGACATCATATTCCCCATCATAGTTGGAGATAGTTGGACAAATTTTATTAAATTCGGAAACCAAAGTGTCAATGGTGAGTTAGAAATACTTCAACTACAAGTTGAATTTAAGTTGAGAAGTTAGCAATCAGATCACATTGGGTTGAAGATTGTGGGTTGTCTCACCTAAGTTCACACAAGATTTTCATATCATAATTTGCCTTTATAACTCAAACTTGTAATATCTAGTATATTAATCTGGATAATTGACAAAAATTATGTTCAATAAAACTTTTTGCGATTAAAAATATGCAGTTAGTACACCCACTTAGAAACTTGTGATATCCAAGGTGTTAGGTTGGTTGGCAAGTGGCAACTTGGAAATGTTGTAATGGCGCTAATGAAGTTTGGTTGGTAGAATGACCATAGAAATTATGAGTAAATTGTAGCTATGGTGCCTTAACTTTAACTCAATTGGAGTAATGGTCCCTTAACTAAAAATCTATTACCATTGGTCCCTCAACTCATCCAAACGTCCAGCTATGGTCTCTCAACTAAAAATCCATTACCATTGGTCTCTCAACTTTAATTCAACTGGAGAAATGGTCCCTTAATTTTAACCTAATTGTAGCAATGGTCATTCCAACATAACTCGTTTTGACAATTTTTTGACATAGTTGACGAAAAGGACCATAATTACACATTTTGAAGAGTTGAGGAACCCTAATTATATAAATGGTTATTCCAACATAACTTATTTTGACAAAATTTTGACGAAATTGATGAAAAGGACTATAGCTACACATTTTGATAAGTTGAGGGACCAATGGTAATGGATTTTTAGTTGAGGGACCATTGCTCCAATTTGATTAAAGTTGAGGGATCATTGCTACAATTTACTCTAGAAATTATAGACTCATACATTTCTTAACAATTGTTCAGTTCTTTGTCACTGTTGCACGAGTTAAATAGGCGGTTATTTAGGAGGCAGATTGTGTGCCCTCCTGTTTAGGTGCTGTTCTCATTCCCTTTTATTTTGTGCAGTCACGGTTAAGCTATGTCAACATTTTATATTGATTTTTTATAGAGATAATAAGATAAAAAACAATATAAATATAAAATATTAACGTGACTTAACCATGACCGCATAAATAAAAAGAAATGAGAATGACATCCAAACAGAAAGCTAGACAATATGCCTCCGGTTATTTAATCCTTAAAGCTAGCACACTGTGTGCTTTTTTTTTTTATCACTGTTGCGCGAGTTACGCGGTTAACACTTGAACTTTTCTAAATTTACTGAACTGCTCATTCAATTATTACACCAACAACGCCCTTCCCTTCAAATGACCTCCATCATTGCCTAAACACCTCATTACCTCTCACAAATTGGTTTACAACTAAAATTAACTATTTTAATTTTTTTTTTTTTTTTTTGCAATGCTCTTTTTTACTCAATATTTTTTAGGCAATGCCCTGCATTTTCCAATTCTTTTTTCTTAAAAAATAATAATATTTTTAAAAAACAATTTCGCATTTAAAAGGAAAATAGACCGATTCCTACGGTTAACGTGGCCAGCACAATTAATTAAGTAACCGTCCAATGACCAGTCAAAAAGGCACCTCAACGCGAATATTCCGTCACGGGCATTTCCGTAAATTTAATATGTCCTCTTCATCCGGAAAATCCGCAAACACGCGCCGTTTGATCCCCCATCAACGGCCGGAATTTAACCTTTGACCGAGGTACGATAAAGAAATGGTGCAAGGCTGGAACGAATGATTTTCTTCGGTCCAAGTTTGACCGCGGAATCAAAATTCCCAAAAAAAAAAAAAAAAAAAAAAAAAACAGCTAACAGACGGAGAGATAAATTCTAGAGAGAGAAGACTACAAAAGCAATTCTAGAGAGAGAAAACCTGAAAATTTTTAAAGAGAGAGAGGGGGGGAAGAAAGGGAGCTTGTGGTTTTTTTTCTTCCTTCCTTTCGTTTTGTGTGATTCTTCTCTTTGGGGGATTTGCAGAGAGAGAGAGACAGAGAGAGGAGAGGAGAGAGAAAGCTTGGCATTTCTCTCTCTTCTTTGACTTTTGTTCATTGGGAGGACATTCGAATTAGGGTTTTGGGTTGTTGAATCAGAGCAAGGAACGAAGATGAATATGATGCGCCGGCTCAAGAGCATTGCTTCGGGTCGGACCTCTGTTTCGTCGGACCCTGTAAGTTTTTGTTTCTTGTTTGTTTGTGTGTGTATTATTTTCATGTTTTGGTTTGGAGGATTTGAGCTTGTTTTGGTAGCTCGGAAAGGGAGGTAAATAAGGCAAAAATGTTGAATGTTTTGGTTTAGGGCGCTTTGGTTATGTGCAAAAACATGGTGGAGGATTTGTATGTAATTATTGATAACATCTACATATGTGTATTGTGGGGATTTGAAGGATCATTTGGTTTCCGTTGATTAGCGTTTGTATTTTGTATAAACTCTTTGGCCGCAGGGGGGTATGGATTTGCAATCTTGTGCATATATTTGATCAAAGTTGAAGGGAGATTTTGATTGTTGTTTTGTTACTTGCATATGGCTAAGGTGTTTAATGTTGGTTACTAGTTTTGATTGTCCTAGCATTTTTATCTTGCATTGTGAGTGTAATTATCTGTGAGCGTCGGATTTTGTTTGTGTTACCACGGATACTAGTGTTTTAAAACAGCATCCTTGTTCGGATTGGTGACGGAACAAATGACTACCTTTGGTTTTTCTACGAGGCATCACACGTAATGCCCACTTTGTGTATATGTATACAAAGTTGGAGGAAAATGCTTTTCTACGTCATGAATGCCGTGGCTGTTTGGGTTTGCACATCAATGAGTCAGAATGTTATTGTAGACAAGTATATTGGATTTCTTCTTATTTCCGGGGCAATGTTCAACCGAAGCATACCGCTAACCTTGAGGAATCTGTTTCAATTTGAGTTGTGGGATGGTTTTGCATGGCCTTTAATGCGCCCAGTTAGCGATCAGTTTTTTTTTTTCCAAACCTTTTCCTGGAATATGAATCTTCCGTGTTTATGTTAATGTTTGCATCTTAGTACTTTCCTAATTTTCTTGTGATGAAAGGATCACGTAGTGATCCATGCAGTTAGGGTAATAGGTGGACACACAACGGAGGCTGTGTGGTTTTTTTTTTTCTTTTCCACTATTTAGGGAATTGATTCTAATATAGCAAAGTTTAATTTTTTTGTTCTAGGGAATTGATTCTAATCTAGCAAAGCTTAATTTGTTTTAGGGAATTGATTCTGCCACAAAGAGAGCAAAGATGGATCAAGACAACGAGAAGAAGGCTAATAAACAACCAAATAGTGTTGAAAGAAGTGCCACTGGTCTAGAGCAGCATATGACTTCAACATCAGTGGAAACTGCTGCAAGCACATCCAGTGTGTCGTCAGTAGCTAAGACCGAGACCAAAGAAGTTAAATCTAGTTATGATCAGCTTCCCAAAGAAATGCATGAAATGAAAATTAGAGACGAGAAGGCCAACCACCATGATGACAAGGTATTTTTTTTGTTGATGTTGATTTTGTTTCTGTGATCTTTTCTTCCTCCATATGTGGCTTTATAAAAAAGGCATGTTTTAAACAAGCGAATATTAGTTACGGAATAAATGGTGTAAATTTGCCCTGTGCAGGATATGGAAGAAACCATTATAAATGGTAATGGAACAGAAACAGGTCATATAATTGCAACGACAGTAGGTGGTCAAAATGGGCAACCTAAACAGGTGTGCTTAGTAATTCTGCATTTTTTATGTTGTCTCCTAGGAAGCCCTCATGATTGTTCTTTTTTTTAATTTCTCTCTGCATGACCTTGTTTTCTGCGGGTTTTACTAATTTTTCATTTTCGGTTACAGACTATCTCTTACATGGCGGAGCGTGTAGTTGGTACTGGTTCATTTGGAGTTGTCTTTCAGGTAGTTGGAGTTATTTTCATTTGTTCATTATTTTGGTCTCTTTGGTTCCTGTTCCACTGATACAGATTTCAGGGTCATTTTGTTACCTTGCTTACGATATTTATTCTGCAGGCTAAGTGTCTGGAATCGGGTGAAGCAGTTGCGATAAAAAAGGTGTTGCAGGATAAAAGATATAAAAACAGAGAACTTCAAATTATGCGCTTACTTGACCATCCTAACGTTGTTCAATTGAAGCACTGTTTCTTTTCAACTACCGACAAAGACGAGCTGTACCTCAATCTTGTCCTCGAGTATATATCTGAAACAGTTTACCGGGTTTCAAAGCACTATATCAGGATGAACCAACATATTCCCATTATTTATGTGCAATTATATACGTACCAGGTAATTTTGGAATCCGTCTATTTTTTCTTCCATGTTGTCAGGTTGTTCTGATTCCTTTTATGGCTAAAAAGTTGAATTGTTTTCTATTTTGTAGATTTGTCGCGCATTAAATTACTTGCACCATGTTATTGGTGTGTGTCATCGTGACATTAAGCCACAAAATTTGCTGGTAAGGTTTTCTTACAATTTATATCAATTTGATTTGTGTTGATCATGTACGAACAAGAGTTAAATTTCTCATAGTAGTCCGACTTTAATTGATCTGAGATTGTATCTTCAGTCATCGTACTGACGCTGAGGTTCTGATGCATATGCAGGTCAATCCACACACGCATCAGCTGAAGATATGTGATTTTGGGAGTGCAAAGATGTTGGTATGTTTTGTATTCTGTGAATCTGGAGGTGCTTTGATGATATTTGGAATTGATGGTCTTGGAACTAATGAATTCTTTTATTTCTCATCTTTAGGTGCCAGGTGAAGCCAACATATCATATATTTGCTCACGATATTATAGGGCTCCAGAACTTATATTTGGGGCTACAGAATATACCACTGCAATTGATATGTGGTCTGTTGGTTGTGTATTTGCTGAGCTTCTTCTTGGACAGGTACGTGTATAGCGTGTCATTTTCTTATTTAACTTGTATGAGTTTGGGTTTGTTTTATTCTCATGGCTATTTCTGATATCTTTGCAGCCACTGTTTCCTGGGGAGAGTGGTGTTGATCAGCTGGTGGAGATTATAAAGGTAGGTTTGATGTAAACCATTTGTTTCTTGTCATGGTGATATTTGTGCTATTTTGTTTTCTCATCTTTCTTTTGGGTATTATTCTAGATTCTAGGGACACCAACCAGAGAAGAAATAAAGTGCATGAATCCCAATTACACCGAATTCAAGTTTCCTCAGATCAAAGCTCACCCATGGCACAAGGTCCGTTCAATATTTTAATTCAGTATTTATGGTCAATTGGATATATTAGTGCTGGTCGAAATCTTAATTGTGTTTGTAATCTTTAGATATTTCACAAGCGAATGCCCCCAGAAGCAGTGGATCTTGTGTCAAGACTGCTCCAGTACTCACCAAATCTACGTTGCACTGCTGTAAGAAAATGAACTTGCTTTTGATAAGTTTCGATTAACGTATGTGAAATATATAAGTCTTAATACTAAATTGTTTCCTTGTTTTTAGTTGGAGGCATGTGCTCACCCCTTCTTTGATGATTTGAGAGACCCAAACGTAAGCTTGCCTAATGGACGAGCATTGCCTCCTCTGTTCAATTTCACAGCTCAAGGTAAGATATTTCACCATTCTATGGCCTGGTTTTAGCTGTTGTCACCTCTAGTCTTTATCTTGATGTCGATCTCCTTGCAGAATTGGCTGGAGCACCCACTGAACTCCGACATCGTCTAATCCCGGAGCATGCTAGGAATTGATTTACGAACCTGAGGGGGTCACATAAGTTAACGAGGTAAATGCAGTTTTGATTGCTTGGATGCTCAGATGAGCCATGCTGCCTTGAACCCCAAGGGTCTGCTGTCTCTCGATCCTTTCAGTTCAGTCATGGAAGAAGTAGGCACTGGAGACTGTTTGTTCGAATGGATTTTGCGGGTGGAATTTTCAGGTGGATGGGAGCGGGGACTGCTTCGGCTTATTAGAGATTCCAAGACCAAATTTTTACAATGTATGTTGTACGCGTTGGCTGTGAAAGATGAGCTCATACATATAATGTTAAATCATGTTGTGACATGTAGTGTTTTGTGAGTAATGTGGAGACTGACTAAATTGGGATCATTTAGATAAAATTAGGTTCTCATTGTATACCGTTCCCCTATTGCACAGAAATTCAAAAATTCGACTTCATTTTCCGGTTTGCCTTTTCTTCTATTGCTTTTCTTGAAGAGGCACTTCTACGGGTGGAAAAGTTTATATTACCGTTTAAGTCGGTGTTCACTTGACTGTTATAGGATTGAGGGCGTCGATGGCCGCCCTCAATCTCTGAAGTGTTGCAGGTGGACGGGTCACGGTCCTTAGGAAGAGGAAGAGCACCGCGAACGAGCCATTTGGTGTTAACAGATGAACCTTATACCAGTAGTCATCACAAGTGCTGTTCCCTTGTTTGAAACGATGAAATCAATTTGAATCTCTTAATATAATATGCCGAAGAAAGAGCTTCGATATAAATTTCATCTAAAAAATTCGGATTGGTGCCCCTGTTGGTGTGGTTAGAACTTAGACGCCCAAAAGCAACAGCCAACTTCTCAGCGTGATATGCTAGGCCAAGCTCCTTTGCAAAATTCATATCCGGCTGCATCCGGGCAATCTTCGGATTCTTGCAGCATCTTCCCATCTAGCAGCTGCAGAACACATGTTAGATAACTGAACACAAGGCACATCATTTAGAGGCGCCAATTTAAGTAGGTTCGTTGCAGCCCGCTCTCCCAGTTCTATGTTCCCGTGTACACGACATGCAGTAAGTAGTGCCTTCCATACATTTCCATCTTGTTCCACAACCATTTCATTAACTAATACATCTGCCTCATTAAGCTCCCACGAGCGCTCCAAGAGGTCAATCATACATGCATAGTGCTCAGGACCTGGTTGTATTCCATAAACCCTACTCATTGATGACGACCAGCATGGCTCCAAGCAAATCATTTGAATTTGATCATAAAACTTTAGGGACTCCTTTCCTCTACCATTCGGGACATAACCAAGTAATCACATCTTGAACTTTCATAGAGTCGAAAACTCTATTTGCGTCTTCTATGCACCCGCTCTTTGCATGCATCGCTACAAAGGAATTATCTACTCATACGGATGTTTGAAGACAAGACTTAATAAAGTTTGCATGAATTTGTTGGCCAAATTCCAACAAATTCATGCAAACTGTCACAGGCACTCAAAACACTGGCCATGACAAATTGGTCGGGATAGGTCCCTCCAGTTCTCATCTCACAGAACAGTCTAAGTGCCTTTTCATGAGAGCCATTATGTCATAGCCTGTGACCAGGGAGGTCCATGAGATAACATCCTTGTCTGACATATGCGTAAACACCCTCAAGCGCCGCATCTATGTTCCCTTGTTAGAATTTTAGATTGTAAGGGAGAAGTATGGTGCAAGAATTGAACAAAAAACCGAAAGAATTCAAAGGAATTTCAGTCTGCAAAACATAGCAGCAGCACTGAGCATTTCATTCATACATTCATCATAAAAAAAACATACATTCGTATCTGCACGAATTGCAGATAGTACATGTCCTTGAATTCACAGCTGAATTTGTAAATCTCAGCCTTTCACTTGTTCTAATCCTAGCCTCGCATCCGTTCTAAGTGACTAGGACTTCACCTACTACCCTTATATATAAAACTAGCCGTTATACTTCAAATGGAAACTAGCCGTTGGAACCAATAGCAACACTTGGACTTCTTGGTTCTGCTATCGAACCCTCAAGGCTGCAAAAACAGCTTATATTTCAACACCCATGCTTAGCATACATATATCAACAAGAGCATTTCCCACGAGTTAATAAAACCTCAAACCGGCCTCGACTATCGGACAATGAGTAGGCATTGCATTTTTCATGTCCTTCAAAGCGGCAAAGGAGTTTAGAACAGATAGGTACGTAAAGTGATCAATCTTCATTTCTTTTGCCAACCCTGCCTTAGACACCCCACAATCATGGAGTTCCAAGAAACAACATCGTCAGCCTCCATGCTTCTTAATGCCTTCTTTGCACCACTACGATCTCCACATTTGACATACATGTCAACCAAGGAGCTTTGGACAAACACATTAGCCCCGAAATCACTCTGAACATTGTATCTGTGCCCCTGAGCCCCGAAACTATGCGCTAAGACTAACGCAGAAGCTGTCAATACACTAGGGAACGTAAACTGATTGGATTTCAACTCCTTTTGTTCGCATGTCTCGAAAACATTTCCTCGATTTAAAGCCATCACCATTTTGAGAGTACCCAGTAAGCATGACAGTCCGCAAAACGTGGTTTTTCCTATCCGGCAGAGTCTCGGAGAGATACTGATCAGCTTCCGAAATGCGCTTGCACTTTGCATACATGCATGTTCACCAAACCCGTGACAACGAAAACATTAACGTCAAATTGGACCTTTGTCATATAACCATGAACAAGTTTACCTGTTCGGAGCAAACCTAATGTTGAACACAACCTCAAGAGTCTAAACTGTATGAAACACCGCACAATTAGTATATCCAATGCGCCTACGTTCACGGGAAATTTTTCGGGGCTTCGGCCTTATGCCAGGTGGTGCTCCCACCAATGGGAATTTGACACCGAAAGCTTTTAAGAATTTATTTAATTAGAAGAAAGGAAAGAATATCTAATTGAGTACCCGAAAAATTTCTCTTACGCTCACGTTCACTTTGTATACTAAACTTTCAAAAGAACAAAAAAAGTTCTACATTTGTTTAAAAAGAGAAAACAAGGTTTCGGTTGTTTCTTCTTGTCTACAAAACAACTTGATAATTCTTTTGTGAAAGAGAGTGGTGTTCTTAGAATGTCATCCTACAACAGCTTTATAAAAACATGTTTTGTCTTTATGCTAATGCTAAGAAGGTAAAATTTGTAAACTAAATGATGTGTTATTAATAGGAATGAAAACATTTAAATACTAAACTAATCATCAACTTCTATGTCCTTTAGTTTTTAAAATGTTATCTACAAATTTAATCTCCCTAACATTACCCTTTTGTTCGAATACTTTGTTATATTTCTTAACTCACGTAATAAGAAAGAGATTTCCACTTGCGCTCATTTCTCGTTGTGCATACTCCCTTAAGAAGCGATCTTCATTTATTACAAGAAATGGAGACGAGTTATGGAGCCCACTCACCATTCTTCTTCAACGATCTGAACTGATCATTTAATTTTAAAAATATTAGTAAAATTGGAAATGATTAAGAAATCTAATTGTGGTGATCGAAATTAATGAATGTAGTGTTCTAAAAAAATATCGAAATTTCACGATGAGAATTATATGAGTAAATGATTTGGATTAAATGAGTTTTTTTGGAAGAATGATCTTTGAAAAGACTTACAACTTAGATAGTTCAGGGTATTGTAAAAGAACATGAATTGTGCCCTAAACCCTTTAAAGAAAATGAGGATCCATCTCCTTAAAGGATAAAATTAAAGATCAACATTTGAAAAGAATAAAAATGTGTATGATAATAATAATTTAGGGAGTTTTAACGAAAAGCTCACGGTACTGTTCACTTTAACGAAAAACCATATTTTAACACTAAAAAGTCAATCATGGTACTATTCACTTTACCTTTTATTTTATCATTATCATTAAAACTCAAAATTTTCAAGTAATTTTTCATTAGTTTTCCTAATAATTTATCATCCTATCCGTTTCAATATTCTTATTTTGGAAAAGAGATTGTTATTAATTAAAATGAATTAATGTATGTCACATCCCGGCCCGGGCGGGATCACTTCCCGGGTCCGCTCCACCACCGTAGCACGATATTGTCCACTTTAGGCTTACCATTCCCTCATGGTTTTGTTTTTGGGAACTCACGAGCAACTTCCCAGTGGGTTACCCATCATGGGATTGCTCTAGCCCATTTTCTCGCTTAACTTTGGAGTTCCTACGGAACCCGAAGCCAGTAATCTCCCAAAAGGCCTCGTGCTAGGTAGAGATGAAAATATACATATAAGGATCACTCCTCTGGGTGATGTGGGATGTCACAATCCACCCCCCTTAGGGGCCCGACGTCCTCGTCGGCACATTCGCGACCAAGGTTAGGCTCTGATACCAAATTGTCACATTCCGGCCCGGGCGGGACCACTTCCCGGGCCCGTTCCACCACCGTAGCACGATATTGTCCGCTTTGGGTTTACCATTCCCTCACGGTTTTGTTTTTGGGAACTCACGAGCAACTTCCCAGTGGGTTACCCATCATGGGATTGCTCTAGCCCATTTTCTCGCTTAACTTCGGAGTTCCTACGGAACCCGAAGCCAGTGAGCTCCCAAAAGGCCTCGTGCTAGGTAGAGATGAGAATATATATATAAGGATCACTCCTCTGGGCGATGTGGGATGTCACAATGTACTTCAACAACTTGGTTCAACTTTTGATTCCATGTTTAAGGGTGAGAAGGATGCTGATATTATGATTGATAGCATGATATTGGATATACGGCAGCTAGCTATGCAAATGGAATCCATTGAGTTCTCATCTGTGCCTCGGTGATGCCTCATTCGATGGCTTCGTTTGTGAATAGATAGGGGGACAACCATAGATAGAGCTTGATTTTTCTTTAATTTCTATAACATTTCTATTCAATTTTAATTTTAATAGAATTTTATCGTTTGAAAAAACAAAAGAAAAAAACTTAAGCACGTATATACCAAAATGTACCAAAATATATTAAGTGAATTAATACACTTAAATGAATAACACATATTAACCAAATACATTATAAAAAAATAGTCTACCGAAATGTTCTGAGAAAAAAATGAACCAAGATGAATCGAATGACAATTATGGTTTAAAGCATTACCATGAGTGAACACATGGGTATCATACGAAGAAAATGGGTGATAAAATTTCAAAATAGAAAAAATATATGAGGTAATAATTAAAAGTGATTTTGTTTTATAACAAAAATGTTATTCTTACTGGGGAACATTTTTACTCACCATCATAAACTTTGACGTATGCTTACCGTACACTTAATCATCTGCTATGTGTTATTTCACTTAACTTTAGTTTATTTTTTATTATCTATTTGTATCATATCTCTAAATATATATGGAATCCACATGTATTTATAAACTCTATCTTTATTAGATCGATGATAAAAATAGATAGTAAGTGTACTGTTTCTATTTTTAAGGATAAGAGTGAAATTTTTGAAAAATAACTAAAATAAAATTATATTATTATATAGAAGCTACTTGCCAGTGTGGAGTTGATGAAAAACATTTGGGCGGGAAGTTAACAAGGAGATGGCGGCAGCAGGGCAGGAAACAAGACAGTTGGAGCGGGCGTGTGTCGTACAATCTTTAATCTTATCCCAACTCATGAAAAGCATTTCGAGTTCGGACAATTACACTTACATCACTATTCATAACGTAAAACTACTCAACCTGTACTCTTGTTTTAAGTTACGAGAAATGCAAAGAAGATTCTTCATGAACTTTCTTCCACCTTATGCTTTTAGTATAATATTTTATAATAGTAGCATGAAAATCGACGTAAAGTTATAAGATGACAGAGAATTCTTAAAGATTCTCACTTTAAGAAAGTCTCGTTGACATTTCTCTTAAATTATTGTGTTATAATAATTAGCTAAAGTTTTAACATAGTGGCCAAAACAAGGTGATAAAAAGTAGGATTTCTAAATCAGAGTATAATACTGTAAAACCTCATACAGCGGTACTCTATATTATGAATAATCTCTATTTAGTTATAAAAAATAAAAAATAAAAAATTGGTCTTAACTTTCTTTACATTGTAAACAGAAGTCTTAAATTCAAATTTTTTTTTTTTTTTTTTTCATATCGATAAAAGTTAGATATGAAATTTGAACTATTACATGTTACAAAACGTGCGAGTTTAATTTGAAATTTGTTTTAAATTTATGCGCTCTTTACATTGTTAAAATTTAAATACATTATTTGAACTATCATATTTACAAAAAACGTGCATTAAGTTTACGTGGCATCTTAAGTTTGAATGTGTTCGACCGTTAGAGCAATATCAACGCGGACGATTGATTGCAGTATTCAACTGTTTAATAAAATGCGCGAATTTACATAGCATTGAAAATTTGAATACATAAGACCGTTAGAACCATATCAACGCGAACGATTGATTGCAGTACTCAAATATTTAATAAAACGCGCGAATTTACATAGCGTCGAAAATTTGAATACATGTGACTCAATTGATCAATGAAAGGGGTGAGGATTTTCTTTCTTGCCAACAAATGCTACGAAATTTATTTGCCAAATAAGTATTGCTTGGGAATTGCTCTCAAAGGAAATATGAACTGAAACGCACAAAGCCAACCAGCATGACTAGAACTGCAAACCTGAAAGAAACAGGAGCTTACAGACTTCAAATTTGAAAAGAACAAGAGATAAGAACAAAAGCAGTTTTAGTCCCAAACAAAACCTCCATCAATTCAGCCTGAAAAATTCCAAAATCCTACTTGAGAAACCCAACTCAGCTGCCACTCTGCACCAGCAACTCCTCTTTAAAACCCTCTCTCTCTCTCTCTCTCTTCCCCCTCGAATGCTTCATTTTAAACCTTCAGCTATCTCTCTCTAGACTCCAGAATCCCCCAAACCCAATTTCCAGCTCCCAAAAAGCTCTCACCTTTACCCTTCAAATTGTTCAATCCAATGAATCACAGCAACCCAAATAAATAAATTTGAGTCCGACCCCTTGAAAATCACAAACCCAATTCCCGAAATCAAACCCGTTTCGAAAGCCCTTTGCTATATCGTGATGAATTCTGTAGACACTCACCCACTCATCGGCTACTCAATCGGCGACGAGCTCTTCCAAAACCGGCGGCTCATGCGGCACGGCCCGCCACCATTGCGAGGCGCGATGCGAATCCTTTCGCGCGTCAGCGGGCGCCAAATGAGGCTGCGCGAGCCGTCGGTTCGGGTCCGGGAGAACGCGTTGGAGGAGCTGGAAGAGCGGCAGAATTTCTGGGCTTACTCGAAGCCCACCATAATTCTGGACCTGCTGTGGAATTTGGTTTTCGTGATTGTTGGGTTCAGTGTGCTGGGGCTGAGCGTGGAGGAGAAGCCATTGGTGCCTCTGAGGATTTGGGTTGTTGGGTACATTTTGCTGTGTGTTGTTCATGTTGGGTGTGTGGTTGCGCAGTATCAGAGGAGGCGCGAGGAGGGCGAGGCTGGTTCGGGTGAGGTGGGTTGGGGGAGTATTGGGAGTGAGAGTTCGGGGTCAGGGGGTAATGTTGGGGGTTATGGGGGTGAGCATGGTCTGGCTGATGATGATACAAGGTAAACAATTTTGGAGATTATAATTATTATTCTCAACTGTTTGTAGAAATTAGGATTAAAAGTACACACATCAATGACTTTATGATGTAAAAGTTTGAATTTTGATTCAAATGTTGCATGTATGATCAAATTTTTTAAAGTATACATTTATGCATGTGTTGTGATAATGTTATATGGAATAGTGGATAGGAAATTTCGTGTTCATTGGTTTAGTTCAACGGACATGGGAAGTATGGTTTCTAAGTCAGTATAAGAGGGTGTGCGTTTTTTCGAATTGTGGAGTAGTATTGCTGTTCATATATAGTTGCTCATTTGGCAAGCTTTTTATCTTTTTTTTTCAAATTAGTTCAATTCTGTTCTCTATTTAGATATGTACAATCGAGCAGGGTGTGCATTCTACGATGTCCTTTATCTGATAACTAAAGTCAGTCTGTTTTCAATTTTGCGGTGCATTTGTTGTGAATGTGATATTCTCCGCTTAGAACTAATCTTGTGTGCCTCTATGCCATGAAGTATATTTAACTATCTTCATTTTTTGTGCAACAGTGTCACCACGAGTCTGGAGTCAGCCATTAGCATGTTTTCATTTATATGGTGGAGCATTGGCTTCTACTGGGTGCTTAATGGCGGCCAGACTTTGCTATCCAGTTCACCTCGCCTTTACTGGTTACGATTGAACTGTTTTTACTCTGAAGTGGTTTCTTTTGAGTGATTGTCTTGAATGTGCGCACGTGTTTGAACTGTATACACTCTGCTCTTTTCTTGCAGGCTCTGTGTTTCATTTCTAGTTTTTGATGTCACCTTCATCATTGTATGTGTTGCTGCTTCATGTCTTGTTGGAATTGCAATCTGCTGCTTCCTTCCATGCATAATTGGAATCTTATGTGCTGTGACAGATCAGGTAGACCTCCATAAGGATTGTATGCAAGCTTTAGTTTATTGTCTAGAAAGAGTCAGCTATAATCTTTCCTCTGATCAATGTGACTTGAGCTGAATTAAAAATTTTTTGCTCTCATCTAAGCTTAAAATTCATGCTGTACGTGATTATATGATATACCTCTACATAGAGAATAAACAAAATGATACAGCATATTCAGTGATGATAGGAAGTTAGTAGATCTCGTCAATGCACGTGTCATGCACATTATGCACAAATATGGAAATATGTGAATGGAAACCAATGATACTTGACTATGCGGTGATTGGCCAATAGGATAATAGATTTGCTGGTCATTGTTGTGTTTTGTATGTTTGTGGTTTCTTATATTATTACAAAGTGTGAGAGCATCTCCAGTACTAAAGGGAGATGTATAGGCACATTTAGACCTCTTGTTCCAATGGGAGTTGTATTTGGGCTATAAAACCAGCAACTAGCCGACAAATGTATAAATAGTTGCAAATTTGCATCTGTTTTGCGTCGTACTTCGGAGGGCCCCACGAACGAAAACAAGTTCAAGAATGAGTGAAACGTGTGAAGCCAAGAGAAAGGAAAAATAAAGGGCAGTAATTACTTTCTTGATTTGACACTAAACTGCTGGGATTAAATTCCCAATATTACATCCTGTAAGTGCATCCAACCCACTGTAGTAAAATCCTCTATACATCCACTAGAGATGCAATTTTGGATGTAAAATGTGATTTTACATCCCAAATTTGCATCTCCCCATTGGACATGCTCTGATACATGTGAAGGCTGCTGATTCATAATCTCATTCGATATTTATAAGGAATTCTTACCTGTTGATGACTTCAATTCTCTCCTTGAATTTCATCACGAACCAGATGTGAACTCCCTATTTAAGTTGAAGCATTAGATCTCATGCTTTCTATTGTATGCCAATGTTTGAGTTTGAGTTTTCTGTAGAGACAATTAATTTGAATGAGGTGTCATTACACTTTCTGATCTTGCACTAGTGAATTAATTCGATTCTACTCAATCATATATGTAGTTATATAACTTCATACGACTTCTGGATGAAACAGGATGGGGCAACAGAAGAAGAGATTGATGGATTGCCAAAGTTCAAATTCAGAAGGGTAGGTGACTCAGAGAAAGTTAATGGTGAGGTCCAAGCTTTTGAAGGATTCATGGTCGAATGTGACACCAATGCACCAACTGAGCGTCCTATTTCCCTGGTTGATGCTGTAAGTTTCCTTGTGCCCTTATATCAGATCCCTACCGCTTCCTAATTGCTTATACTTATAGTTGTATTCTGTTATGTAATTTTGGCAGCTCATGCACCATATCTACCATAGCTGGTCCAGTAATAGGATTGTTGGTGCCATAGCTTTTCGTTCCAAACTTCTTTTGGATTTTGTTGATAGTCCTTCCCTTACAATCCCCCTCCCTTTCCAATTTCTTATAAAAGAGCATTTCACTAATGTTCTCCCTTAATCTGCTGCTGATTTCACCCCTTGAAACCCCACTGCCGATTTTCACCCCAAACTTTTATATCGGCCAGTCCCCGTCCCCACTACCTTCATGTTTACCCACATTCCATCCCCATTTTTTGTCCAAAAATGTCACATGCCGGTCATTTAATGTGAAGCTTTCAATAAAAAGTTAGATGAAACACGGGGAACATGATCGTAGGTGGGAAACCGGCCATATACAATAGTTTTGGGTTAAACCATACAAATCTTGTCTCTGGATATCTAATGTGCTCCCAAGTGATCATTTGACGTTTGATTTGGCAATTCATCACTGTGAAAAAGTATACGACTAGACGGCCCTCGTGACATGAATATTTTTCGTAAATTGCAGGAATGCTGCATCTGCCTTTCTGTCTACGAGAATGGAGCAGAACTACGCGAGCTTCCTTGCCTTCATCACTTTCACTGCACTTGCATAGACAAATGGTTACATATCAATGCTATCTGCCCTATGTGTAAGTTCAACATTTTGAAGCCTCATGACCGACGTGAAATCGGGCAAGTGTAAACGGGCTCAAATATATCGATATTAGGGAAACCGAAATCGATATGTTATGTGTATTAAGTTAGTGTAAACTAACTTGTTATAATGCTAAATAAGAAAATAAAATATATGGTGCTTAATTAATGCGTGGGGGATTATTTTTCATGAAGGATTAGGCATTAAACAAAAAGATTTGGGTAAACATTCAAGTAGACATTTTTATGTTTAAAAGAAAATTGGATAGGTCCCTAAATTTTAGTGTAATTTGAGCTTTGGTCCATTAATTAAAACTTCATGAGCATTGATCTTTGAACTTATCACATTGTAAGGCAATGGATTTTTTGGGTAGATCTGTTAAAACTTTCATTTCCTATCTTTCGTTTAATGAAAGTTTTAATGGTTTTACTCGAAAGAACAATTCATGAAATTTGAGCTTATGGACCAAAACTTCTATTGGGCCACAAATTTTGAAGGTAGCTAGTAAATCAACGGCGAATGGGAAATTATTGTTAGAAAGTGGCAGATTGTCTAGGTGGTTAAGGGCATCTTCTTCAACTCATTGCGATCCGGGTTCAAATCCTCTCCTATCCCCCTCTAGTGTAGATTAGTATTTTGTTTGGTCAAACATAGTGAAGGTTAGTACAGAATATTGTTTGTATTGAGAAACAACCAACAGGAGAAGCTCACATGGCTGAACATGATAAGCTTGGAGTATCGCTATATGGATGTTCCGCCGTTTACATTGACATGTTTCTCCCAACCCTTGGTGCTTGTTTCTTGGAGAGTCCTCTCTCTAGGGAGGGTAATTCAAATTGTTAAACCCGATAATCGTAGATAACTGTTCGAATAAAACGGATTTTGGATGAAAATTCGATTATATTTTGGATATGAGGAAAAACTGGAAATATTATTCGGTGATAGTTTCGATATGGTTATAGGGTTCCCAATCCATATCCGTTTCCAAAACTGACCCGAATAGTACATATTATATATAATATGATTTATATTATGATAATATAATACTATATTTACCGAATCCATTACCTGGAGAATTACAAGCTTTGCATTTAATTTGTGGGAAAGTTCAAAAGTTTTGAATCAAAACTAATGAGAATTCAATGCTGCTTATGGAAGAGATCAAAGATCAACCAATATCATCAATGTATATAATATCTTATAATGACAAAATTAGTATCTATTATGTTATAATGCGTCAATTAAATGAATATATCTTTGGTATTGACGAAGATAGAAATAACCGATAACCGATAAGAAATCTATTTCCCGGTAGATATGATTATGGATCATTGCCGACAATTAATTTGTAATTATAAATATAGTTAATTTTCGTAGTTACGGTATAGATATAATATTTCCGTTCTATTTGTTGCCATTCCAATCGCTTTTCCCTCTTGTTTATTTAACAATGACGCAAAGCATATGACTTTTCAGAAGGCCAACCGGTAATAAAGTCAAAGGTGGTTTGCGTTACTGGACCGCCGCCGCTGGCGGCTGCCTGATTCAAATTTCAACAGTAAAAACTTGTTGATTCCTCCGCCTTGTAAATAGTATTATTATAATATATACTAGCATTTGTCTACACATTTTGTGTATGAACACATTTTTTTAGAAAATGAGATGGAGAGAGGGAGAAAGAGAGAACCTGGGGGGAGTGGTAGGTTTCTGCTTCTGGGTTATTTTTTTATTTATTTTTTATTTTTAATATCGGAGTTATTTTAACATCACTGGTAGGTGAGATTTCAATAAAAAATAGTAAAATTTGGACATGTGAAATTACATTATTATCCATCATTTTTTTGGTTAATAGAAGATTAATTTGTCTTTTCATCTACTTTTAATTGATAAAAAATATTTCATTAATTAATAGAGATATACACCACCGGCAGCCGCCTGCTGCCGCATTGTAAATGCGTTGTGTAAGCATAAAAACAGAAGAAAAGGTGGACGGTGATATTGTAATTTACATGTCAATTTTCAAGATTAGACAATTTGGACTGCATGAAATTTGTATTGACCATCATCACAGAATTGCCTATACCTTAAGTCAATCGCAATAGTTTTTATAGTTTATTTTATCTATATATATAAAATGAGCACCCTAAAATGATGAAACATTCAAAATACCATAAATTGCCCTTTAAAAATTTCATAAATTACAATTGAACCAAAAGAAGCTAAAGTATTTAACCATATTTTTATTTTGAATGCATTTAATATTTAAAATTATAGAAAAAAAAAAAGAAACAAAAACAAAACCTCCCACGTTAGTGGGTGGTTTCATGTCTTTAATTCATTTCTTTTTTTTTAAAAAATAATTTTTTAAAAATATGTAAATTAATTATTTAAATAAAAAATATAAAAAGGTCAATTGCCACACTCAATAGTAATATTTATTATTTGAAAGAGATAGGTTCGAAGTTGTGACATCTTTCAATGACTTGGATGAAAAATACCTCCCGACTAAATTAATTCATTAATAATTAGTTTGATTTGGTTAAGCGGTTTAGCAGATATTCTTCAGTTTTCAAACATGTTCCAAATTCATATTACTACTAATAATCAATGTTTACGTAGACTAAAGAGAAGTAATGAGGAAATTAGGAGAGAAAAAACCAAGTATGAGATGAGATCAATCTAATTTACCATTTTCAAGTAGTGACTACATACTAAGATTATAGTAGGAAATTTGCATAATCTTTTATTTCGTTCACGAAAAAACCAACAATGGTCTCACAGCTTCCTATTTTTCTAAATAATTGCGAATTCCTCCCTTGAAGGCTCTCTCTCTCTCTCTCTCTCTCTCTCTCTCTCTCTCTCTCTATATATATATATATATATATATATATATATATATATGATGGAAATAAACTTCTTTTAGTCAAAAGGAAAACAATCAAGTATTGTAATTTGTAACAATGAATTCAATGATTGCATAAAATTTTCTTCAAGAACACAAAAGTCATTGAGTTTGCATTCTCATTAACCAGAGAGTAAAATTAGGTAGATCAATTTTTTAGATTACATTTGTAAATTATTATGTGTTACTAATAAAAATAAGAACATTAATCAACACTGCTAATTTAGTCATCAACAACCACGCTTTATAATTTATAAAATATAATTTAAATAAATGGTCTCTCTAACACTACTCTTAATGAGAAAAATCTAAATCCTCTAATATTTACACACAAAATTGTGAGTGGGACTCAAAAGAAAAAGAAGTTTGCACATAACTAAGCGCAATAACGTTCTAGCTTTCATACAGCCGGCCATACTTAATGAGATAATGTTTTGTTATTGTTGGTTTCTGCAGGTGAATCTTCAATAATTTTTCTGATAAGCACCGTACCAAACGGGAACTCCTATCGCAACGCCGCCGCCAGAATTATTGTTCCCAGCCGCCGGAAACCCCATTTTCGAGTGAGACGACGTCGTTGAACTTGAGCAAGCGTACATCTCCGGAACCTTCATTCTCACAGAAATATTAATAATCCCATTCCTCTCCCCCATGTGATCCCTCAGCCTGTAACTCAAAAAATGCAGGTAACCCTCCGGCACGTACCCACCTACAAAATCAGACGCCGGGATCGACGCCGTCCCGATCGTCCTGACGCCGTACGACGTCTTGCATTGGACCTCCACCGTGATGGACCCCGAGTGAGTTGGCATGTCGAGCACGAGCTTCTCGTTCCATCGAGGGTAGGAGCCGCCTTCAGTTTCCATTTCCGTGGTGCGAAACTGACTGTTGGTGTCGGTCCGGACGGTGACGGAGGCAATTTTCTTGATGGGTTTTCGATCTAATTTCAGATTCTCGGCGGAGATGACCGTGATCTCGAGCGTCCGGGAACTGGCTGCCATGGTGGATGAAGAGTGCGCGTTGAGAGGAACTAGGTGTGGGTAGGGAGGGGTTATATTGGAATAGGGGATGGGATTGTCTGCCCTCCGCTAACCATCCCTTTTCCATCCTATCGTTCAAATGCACAATTACGTAAAACGACATCAATATTTTATATTGATTTTGTTTTATAAATATAATAAGATAAAAAGTAATATAAATATAAAATAGTGACCTAACTTAATCGTAACCATTCAAATAGAAAAAGATAATAAGTGGAGGGCAGACAATCCCATCGTGGAGTAGGAGCGTTGAGGAAGGGTGCGAGAAAGGAGAGAGCAACAGCCACGTTTCTTCTCTGGAATCCGAACTGGACTACTATACAAAAATACGCGCCGTATTTTGAATGGATAAGAAAGTGAGTGGGACAAGTGCAATTCCTATTTGGGTTTGGGTGGTTTCCAAGTTGACTTTTGGGCCTTTAAATGGGTTATGAGTTTTTTAAGAGATAAACTTTTTTGTATTTATATATGTATGTATAAGTTACCGTAAATTAATTAACTTGTTGTAACTGCTAAATAAGAACGTATGGTAGATGGTAACAATGCTCAATGTGTGGAGGATTATGTTTCATGAAGTATTAGGCATAAGTAGACAAGTTTTTTAAAAGAGTTATATTAGGAGTAGTCGCTCACTTGTGTTGGTGTGAGTATCAATGTGATATTTTTTTTTTCGAATAATTTTGTTAGAGACATCTGTCTACGCATCATTGGTGTAGGTTTCATGGTAAGGCTGGTACAAATCTACAACATTTTGACAAAGGAACATGATCCTAACTGTATTATTTTTGTGAGAATCCTAAAGATCAGTTCATATTTTCCTTTGACAAAGAATTATGCCGGGGACATGTGGACTGCAAGAGTCTTTTATTACTATTGAATGGGTGCGGGGCAGCCTGTCGGCACATCGTAAATGAGTTGTGTAAGCATAAAAGTCGAGAAAAAGGTGCGGGCGTAGCTGTATATGTCATTTCAAGATTTCGGCTGCACGAGATGTGCATTGACTTTATAATCAGAGAGAGAGTTGCCTGGTGTCGTGTTTCATACAACATGAATTTTTTTGGTTCCTGTCCTTGTGCGCACTTTGGATTCATTATGAAAAACAAGCGGCTATGCACAAACTTGCGGCTCCACTTTGGATTATTTTTCAACAACTTCATAATTCTTATGACTTGATAATATAAATTATTTGGGAGAATAAGATATTACATTCTCGCATGACAAAATAAATATACGAGAGAGACTTTATTTTTAAAAATTTATCGAGATTTTATGTAATAAAATTTAACGCTTGGTAAAAAGTAATTAAGGGCATCTTCAAAGAAAAAAATACAAATTAGAGATGCAAAAATTATATTTACATTCCATTTTACATTATTTGCATATGCAAATGAAGAATCTACTTCAATGAGAATGTAAATTTGTGATCCCAATTAATTTTCTTTCTTTGATTAGTGGGGGACCTACACTAAAAATGTAAAGTTGTGAATGACAATGAATGATGTATTGGATTACTTGTGTTGTAAGCCACTTGTTTATCGAGTTGTTAACAATTTAAGTAATCTGATAGTCCTAATGAAATAAAGATTATGGAGTCTTATCCTTTGCAATTGACCTAAAGAAATCTGATGGATTTCGCGACTTTCGTAGCTGTTAATAGGCCGGCTAATAAGGAACCCCAATGGTATATAAATACTAGGTTAAGTCCCTGCTTCCATACGTTGAATTCCTCAGAATACTAAAACCTATTCATATAGTAGAGGGATATTTTGGAGTATTGGAAGGATAAGGCAACCTTGTGAACTCATCTTTTGTCATCTGGAAGAGTCATGTCTTTCGTATTCTACAGATAAGTTCAATATATTTAGTTCATCTCTATTTTATATTGATTTGTTTGTTCGTGATCCTAATGTCTTATTATTGTGATTTCAGAATATGTCTTACATGTGGTATCAGAGCCGCACAACACGTTTAGGGTCTGATATAAAGGTATAAGCAAAATTGTTTATTGAAGATGATTCACATACTAAAGAAAATTTGCTTATCGTTTTGGTTGGATGCCTTCTACTGTTCCATCTCATGAAATTTTTTTTTGATGCCTTCGCAATTTTGTGTTGGTGTGCAATGATTTTTCGTGGTTAATAATATATTTATTGGTCTGGGTGGTGACTATGCACACTGCTACCGTTGAGTAGTTTTCATGAAATTTAATTATTTATTTTTATGAGAAAAAGGTGCGGGGCAGCCTGTCGGCACATCGTAAATGTGTTGTGTAAGCATAAAAGTAGAGAAAAAGGTGCGGGCGCAGCTGTATATGTCATTTTCAAGATTTCGGCTGCACGAGATGTGCATTGACTTTATAATCAGAGTGAAAGAGAGTTGCCTGGTGTCGTGTTTCAGAGCAACTCCACCGTAGGTGGATGCTCGGGGGACAGGTCCAAGGTCCTCTCGACCGGCTCCAGCGTGAAGGAGCCCGCGTGGAGGTGGAGGCCCGAGCTCTAGGTCCGTGAAGAATTGCCAGCCTGAGAGCCCGAGTGGATGTGACGCCAGGGCTGATGTCAGCCTGGCGTCAGGCCTTTTTTTAATTTTTTTGTCAGGCGCATGCACCCCACTCGTGCGTGGGAGCGCGTCGCCGACACAATTTCAGAAAAATCAACTCCCTTTTCAGATTCAAAAGTTACAGTTGGGAAGCCACGTGGCTTCCCACGGTCCGTTCGATCTCAACGGCTCTTTAACTTGGACCGTTCGATCTCAACAGTAAAAAAAAAAAAAAGTCTTATTTAATATCCACCGTTCGATCTGAGATCAACAGTCGATATTAATATGCTTTATAAATAAATAAATAAATAAATAAAAGAAAAAATAGTTTTAAAATTAAGAAAAGTTACTGTTGTGGCACGTGGCACAATCTGGAGTGTTGGAATTCAAATTTTTTAATATCCAACGGCAAAGATTAATTAGTTGAATAAAAATTTAAAAAAAATTGTAAAAAAATTGTAAAAAATTCGAAAAAAAATTGTTTTTACTTTTCTATAAATACCTTCTCATTATCATCTACCTTACACCACATATTTTCTCAACTACTTTCAATCACATTCCTTTCTTTCTCTCAAAGTTTCAATCCATTTTTTTTCAACAAAATGACTACTGATGCAGGTACGAATTGGTCGCTTCTTGAAGATGTTGCGTTGTGTACTAGCTGGGTTGAAGTTACTCATAGTTCGCTTACGGGTAATGAGATGCAGTTGCAAGAAATGTGGAGTCTTATTCATACCAATTATCTTGAGAAAATTGGTGGGAAAAGAACCAAAGAGTCGATGTCCAGTCGTTGGAAATTACTTGGCCAATCGTTTAGTACGTGGAGAGACGCCTTGGCACGAGCTAGTAGTAATATTCGAAGTGGGGAAAATTACTCGGATCAGGTAACAATATATTATTTATTTGTTTGTACTATACCCAAATTTACATTATAATTATTTATTTGTTACCTACTTACATTATAATTATTTGTTTGTATTATTTATTTGTTACCTATTTTCATTATAATTATTTCTTCTCCTGCATTGTGTAGGAACTTCAAGCACAAGCTTGGTACGGTGCCAAAACCAAAAGCAAAAATAAATCATTCAACCGGTGGCGCAACGAGTACGATTAAAAATCCATCACCAATAATTGTATGTTCGGATAATGACACGTGGCGCAACGAGTACAATTAAAAATCTTATCGGAAATCCATCCCCAATAATTGTCTTTTCGGATTTTATGACAAGTGGCGTAACGAGAACGATTAAAAATCTTATCCGAAATTACAAATAAAATTATTTTGTATTATTTAATAAAACTTCGGATAATGATACGTGGCGCAACGAGAACGATTAAAAATCTTATCCGAAATTACAATTAAAATTATTTTGTATTATTTTATAAATAAAAAAATACTAATATTTTATTGCCTATTACCATGGCTATTGAAGTGTAACGATGGAGATACAAAAGGCAATTACTGTTCACTAGGTGGATTGAATAGTGAATAGCCTGGGAGGAGGGCTCCAACGCTGAAGTTGCTCTCATACAACGTGAGCTTTTTTGGTTCCTGTCCTTGTGCGCACTTTGGATTCATTGTGAAAAACAAGCGGCTATGCACAAGCTTGCGGCTCCACTTTGGATTATTTTTCAACAACTTCATAATTCTTATGACTTGATAATAGAAATTATTTGGAAGAATAAGATATTACATTCTCGCATGACAAAATAAATATACGAGAGAGACTTTATTTTTAAAAATTTATTTAGGGCATCTTCAAAGAAAAAATACAAATTTGAGATGCAAAAATTATATTTACATTCCATTTTACATTTTTTGCATATGCAAATGAAGAATCTACTTCAATGAGAATGTAAATTTGCGATCCCAATTAATTTTCTTTCTTTGATTAGTGGGGGACCTACACTAAAAATGTAAAGTTGTGAATGACAATTAATGATGTATTGGATTACATGTGTTGTAAGCCACTTGTTTATCGAGTTGTTAACAACTTAAGTAATTTGATAGTCCTAATGAAATAAGGATTATGGAGTCTTATCCTTTGCAATTGACCTAAAGAAATCTGATGGATTTCGCGACAAAGATATAGTATCATGGTGGGACTTAAACACTTAAGTGTTAGGGTTTGACTTTCGTAGCTATTAATAGGCCGGCTAATAAGGAACCCCAATGGTATATAAATACTAGTTTAAGTCCCTGCTTCCATACGTTGAATTCCTCAGAATACTAAAACCTATTCATATAGTAGAGGGATATTTTGGAGTATTGGAGGGATAAGGCAACCTTGTGAACTCATCTTTTGTCATCTGGAAGAGCCATGTTTTTCGTATTCTACAGATAAGTTCAATATATTTAGTTCATCTCTATTTTATATTGATTTGATTTGTTCGTGATCCTAATGTCATATTGTTGTGATTTCAGAATATGTCTTACATGTGGTATCATAGCTGCACAACAAGCTTAGGTTCCGATATAAAGGGATAAGCAAAATTGTTTATTGAAGATGATTCACATACTAAAGAAAATTTGCTTATCGTTTTGGTTGGATGCTTTCTACTGTTCCATCTCATGAAAATTTGTTTTGATGCTTCCGCAATTTTGTGTTGGTGTGCAATGATTTTTCGTGGTTAATAATATATGGATTGGTCTGGGTGGTGATTATGCATACTGCTACCGTTAAGTAGTTTTCATGAAATTTAATTATTTATTTTTGGCTTTCATTTAATTATTAAGAGTGGGTTTGTTTTGGTTCGACTAATCGCGCTCTTGTGATATGATTCTGGGGTTTTTCTTGCTTCCGCGAGAAGATCGTGTCATCTTTGTTGTGATTTTTCCAATTATATGAATCAAGTGTCTTTAAATAAATTATCTATCTAATGCCAAAATAAAGAACTAGGAAAAGGGATTGTTGAATCTGGGCAATGAGGTTTTTCTTCCATAACCATGCTTCTGTTTTCTGCAAATTTTTTCTTGCAATTTTTTCTTTATCACGTTTACCTGGGCATCAAGATAAACTGAACAACTCTAACAAGGTTTGTTGTATGCTTTTGATTTATTATATAATTTTCTGATTATTAATTTAGTTGATAAATATTACCGGTTTTTATTTGATTATTTAAAAAAAAAAAAGAGGTTGAAACATGCGAACAGTAAAGGGTTTCTCCCTCGCGTGAGGGTTTCTGTTCATCAATGCCCATCTTTCACCAACCTCCTTCAATCACTGTAATGCTCGAATTAAAGCTTGAAATTTCGGGGTATTCCCGCGAAGGCATGAAACTGCTTTTCATAAATTATTGCAATTTGGTTGAATTGAAATTAAGCTTTTTGTTTCAACCGAATTGATTTTGTGATATTATAATTGAGAAGTTGAAAAACTATCTTGTTGTTTCTGAGCAAATATAGTGTTTTCATTTGGGATTAATTCAATTTTGCATTTTTCGATTCTTATCCTTATAGTGCATATGCAAATGAATAAGTTTTGGTTCTTGGTTATTTCTCTATGAAATGATAGTCGCTTCTATTGTTGCAATGAATATTACTTTTAGTATTCTATATAACTGATGTAATTTTCGTAAGGAAAACCATTCATGACAACAACCTGGGCTTGATAGACTTCCACAACTCCAAATATTATGAAATTCGATCATGTCGTAATATTAAATGGATTGTAGATGCTGGTATTTTTCCACGTTTTTGGGACAAGAAATGGATTTATGGTAAAATTTTAAGTGTGATACCATGTTGCTGGAATTCTGCAGACTTCTGCAGAATAGTCTGTTTGTGATATTATTTTGATATATCAATGTAACTCATAAATTCATGAAATTTTAGTATGATATATATTGAGATGTTTTTTTTTTTAAATATGAAAATTTTTACGAGCATTGGTTTGAAAATGAATTATTGATGATTTTTTTAATCTTGAGACTGTACTGCAGAATTTATGTGGTTTCTGCAGCACATTCCATTTAGATTTTATTTTTAGCCCACTTGTAAAATTGAAAAAATTATGGAATTTTGAGTGACAGTAAATTTATATGTTTACTTCATTTCTGGAAATTTTCATGCACATTGGAGCAAGATTGAACTTTTGGTGAATTATTTAGTCTTGGGTATGTTTTGCAGAATTTCTGTTGTTTCAGCAGCACAACTTATTTCGAATCTGTTGTTAGTACACTTGTAAAATCTCAAAAAATTATGAAATGTTGGGAAATAACATATTTTTATGTTTACTTTGTCTGAAAATTTTCATGCATATTGGATGAACCATGAATATTTGGTGAATTTGAAATCTCAGGTCGGTACTGAACATTTTCTGCAGTTTCTAAAGCACCTCTCTTTTCGAATTCATGTTTGGGTCACTTAAAATTTTTAAAAATCATGAAATTTTGCAAAATAGTAGCCATATATGTCTTGTGCATACCTAAAAATTTTCATGACAATCTAAAGAGAATTGAGTTTTTAGTGAATTTGCAAACTAAAGTAGTACTGTTGAATTTTGGTACTTCAAAACTAGTTTTGTTATGTGATATTGTATCACTGATTTGTGCACATCTATTGGTACCGATAATTATACAAGTTTATGGTTCCAAGATGTCCTTATTTCATGCAAATTCTCAATACTAATGACTTTTATAGACAACATTGATTAAATTTAAAGAAGTATTGATTTATTTTGCTTAAACCAATGTTTTGTTTGGTCATCAATTCAGATTATGATGACAATTGTCTTTCGAGAGAAAATTGGAAAGTGGCATCAGTTTACTAATTGATCATTTTGGTCCTTATTGAATAACTGAATAATCATGTTTCCTCTTTCGAGAACTCTATTGTTCAATGTCAACAACGACATACTTTTGTGTTTAATTGAATCTTTTGAGAATCATTGAATATCCAACAAAACGGTTATTTAATACTGTTCTAAAGGATTATTTTGAAAAATTAGAATTCTAATTTATATGGTGAATACTTTTGTCCCAATGGGAATTTCAGGAAATCACTCACCAATTATAAATTAGTATTATAGCAAATCATAAAGTACTTCTAACATATTTTCATCTGGCCAAAGTTATTGAAGCTATATGTATTTTGTGTATTTTATGTTTTGGCTAGCTATGTAGGTATTTTCTTTGCATGATTAGTTTCTGCCCAAAGGTGTAACAATCATGCAATTTGAAGTTGGTTCGATCCTCCACAACTCAACTACTTCCATGATGAATCTTGCAGAATCGAGAATGAGTAGGTAAATTTGCCAATCTTTTGCCTTAATTTTATGTGAATTCTAAATTGGATTAAAATTATTGTTGAAAAAATGATGTTGTTGAGATATCTATGTGTTTACTTTAATCGACTTTGTTTTAGAATTAAAACATAAATTTTGAGTTTGGATTCTCTTATTAGGTTTCATTTTAATTTATGACCTAATCTTTAACACATATGTGGGTCTTCTCTCATACACTAAAATAAAATAAAATTTGTAGTCATTGCATAAGTTTTTATGGAACTTTTAATTCTATCCTACTTTAAAAATAAAATAAAAAATAAAAAAAATTATGTATTTGATCTTTATTGATTCAACTAGCCTATATTTTGTTATATGAAAACCACTTTCTCTAGTGTTTAAACTTGCAATTTTGAGTGTTTGCCCAAGTGGGAGAAGTAATGTATTATGGGCTTCATACTCATCAATTTTGCATGCTTTTAATGGTCATGGTTTTGGTAGATAAAACGTATATTATCATACTTGTTTATATTTTATTTGTTATATATGCAACTAATCTTGCAGGAACTTCAAAAAGGGTTAATGAGTATATTTTGCTCAAAAATGTTTTGTTTATTAATTCTTGTTTGTTGTTCAAGAAATTGGACTTGTGATTTATATGTTATTGAGGAATAATTAATTTGCTCAAAAGTGTTTTCTTATTCAGTACAACTATAAATCAATGTATAGTGAAACATGGAATTGACAAGATTGTATATACTTCATCTGCTCAAAAGTGTTGAAGCTATATACATTTACCCTTGTATTTTATGTTTTAGCTCTGCAAACCTAATATAATTAGTTTTTGTCCAAAGATGATTTTGGAATTATATGCTTTTGATGTGATAAGAAAACATTTAGTTAAAGTTTTCTATTTTTGTCAAATGTTAGATGAACAAAACTGATCAAATGATTTTGTATAGTTTTTCAGTCACAAGAGCCTCTTCCCTACATATATATAGAATAAAGATGTTAAGCTGACAAATTTTATGTTTTAGATCCCATGACTAATGTTTTGCTAATGGGATTATTTGAAAGGTATCTATTTCATTTTGTAGACATTTTCAAAGTTTTGTTTTACTCTCTTAATCAGTGGGAGTAATAATAATTTATCTATATATAATTTTGTCTCTGTTAATCAGTGGCAGTAAGAGATTACCTTTTGTGTTGAAAATTTAAGAGTAAATTTGGTTTAAATTTTGTTCATAAGTTTTAATAAGAGGTTCTGATTTTGTAAATAGTATGTCGTATTTTACTTGTTCTCTTATCATATTCTAAATTGACAGAAAAGTTGGATGTTGTTACCAACGTTGTTGAGTTCTTTTGTGAACTACTTCTGTACATATATTTTCATATTTTCAGTTCGACTATTGTGAGCTAATGTTTTGACTATTAGCTCTTGACACCATGACTTTGATAGCAACAAAGTGCTTTAAGTTGAATGTGTATGCGATCTTGGAGTGCAAGGAACAGACCAAATTGTTCTTTGTTTTCTTTGGTTCTGCATTCGATTCAAAGTGACAAGTTGCTAGGAAAGGTTGTTGCATACTTATGAAGACTCAGTGATCACCATGAGTTCTTATTTGTTAGGATAAATCATTGACATTCAAGTGGGATAATGTAAAGTTGTGAATGACAATGAATGATGTATTGGATTACTTGTGTTGTAAGCCACTTGTTTATCGAGTTGTTAACAACTTAAGTAATCTGATAGTCCTAATGAAATAAGGATTATGAAGTCTTATCCTTTGCAATTGACCTAAAGAAATCTGATGGATTTTGCGACAAAGATATAGTATCATGGTGGGACTTAAACACTTAAGTGTTAGGGTTTGATTTTCGTAGCTGTTAATATGCCGGCCAATAAGGAACCCCAATGGTAAATAAATACTAGGTTAAGTCCCTGCTTCCATACATTGAATTCCTCAGAATACTAAAACCTATTCATACAGTAGAGAGATATTTTGGAGTATTGGAAGGAGAAGGCAACCTTGTGAACTCATCTTTTGTCATCTGGAAGAGCCATGTCTTTCGTATTCTACAGATAAGTTCAATATATTTAGTTCATCTCTATTTTATATTGATTTGATTTGTTTGTGATCCTAATGTCTTCTTGTTGTGATTTCAGAATATGTCTTACAAAAAAATGTAAAAATGAATGTAAATTTAAGTTTTATTTTTTTTATTTGAACAAATGATATTATTTACACCAAGGATAAGGGGTGGGATTAGCCTCACAATGAGCTAGTAATAATGTGGTTAAACTTCGCATTTGGCAAAATCTAACCTAAGACCTCTCACTTACGAGTGAAGAGGAATATCACTAACCGTAGTACTCAGTAGAAAATGTAAATTTAAGTTTTATTTACATATTCCGGCGAAGATGGATAATTTCCATTTCACAATTGGAATTTTCTGGCCAAAAAAAGGTGTAAAATGCCCAATCTTTCTCCAGGTTAATTTAAGAACGGGAAGTGTTATTGACACTCTAAAAATCTCATTCTACACTCCTCACAAGCGTATTTTTCTTTCCAAATATAGAAAGTTTGGAGTGCCAATAACAATTCTCTTTAAGAACAACTTCTCGGAGAATTAAATGGTCCTTATGGATCAATTAGATTTTTACACCTGAACAGCCGCAATGAACTCAAAGCGTTGGATTATTGAGAGAAGTCAGTGTCAAAAATAGCCTAATACATCTTAGTTTCTGAAATAGTGTGTGTGATAGACTCACGTCAATTTAAATTACTTTTTTCTATTTTATTTTTATTATTTTAAACTTTTGTCATTTTCATAAAAATTTAAGTCATTTTCATTAAAGTTTAAATTCTTTTCATTAAATAAAGTTATAGGATAGTTTTTAGTTAAAATAAACTCAACCCAAACTCTTTTCATTAAAGCTCCCTTATGTAGGTTAATATTTTTTTTGCCATGGCTAGTAGCATATTTAGAGCAAGTCGACCCCCAAAAAAAGCGCTAGCACAAAGTCCAAAAAATGCGTTGGTACAAAGTCTAAAAAATGCATTGGCACAAACGATCTCCACCCCTACAAAATGCGCTGGCACTCAACCCATTTAAAATATTATTAATTTTTTATAAAATAAAAAAATAGTTTTAATTTCAGATAGGATTTTTAATCAATCTTGTCGCGCCACGTGTTATTATCTGAAAGTACTATTTTGGGTGAAAGTGTTGAAAATATTGAAATTTGGTGTAAGGTGGAAGATGATGGTTAGGTATTTATAGAAAAAAAAAATAATTAAATTTTTTTTTTTGAATTTTTTTTGAATTTTTATTAAGATAATTAATCTGGACCGTTGGATTTGAAAAAGATTCAAATCCAACAGCTCAGATCGCACCACATGGCTAGGCGTTGGATTTGAATTTCAAAAAAATTTTACCGTTTGAAATCCAACGTCCAGGATGAGCCACATGGCATCTGGGCCTTCTCTGTCTCGCTTGTCAGAACGCGTGGCCACTTGCGCGTGTTTCGTACGCACCTGGTGCAAAAAAAAAAAAAAAAAAAAGAAGAACTGGCATGTGACGTCATGTTGACGCCAGCATGACGTCACATAGGCTAGGCCTTGGCTCAACATATTCTGGGCCAGCCTAGAAGCTAGCTTGGGTTGGGTGCCAGCCTATTAGGCTGGGCTGGAGCACTTTTGGGGGGTGTTGGGTTGTTTTGTGTGCTGTGAGCCGGCCTACCCACACGAGGTGGACTTGCTCTTAGCAAGTAGACCATGTCACAATATATTACTAAGGGCAAGAATGAAACCAAATTTTTTTATAAGATACTTATGGGCAAGTTAACAATGTACACATTTCAACAAATTGGAGGTCTGTTTAAATATATATGTTGTATTTTTTTTATAAGGTCCATGGTCGCTTTAGATTAAAATAGCGACCATAGACAAACTTGCGACTTCAGTTTTGGATGCTTCGGACTTCTCACTCAATCCTTGGGGAATGAAGTTCATCGTAATCCTTACGTACGTCGGATTGAAAAGAGTTGCCGACAACCTCGATTCGCCGCCTTATGCCTTGATAGTATGAATATTCCACTCCAATCCTTAGGGATTGGAAACAAAGGGTTTGAGAAAGAAGCAAGTTCTTTATACATGTTCTTGTGTCTGATTTTGCAAGGCGCTTGCTTACTGATCAACTTCTTCACTCATACAACGTTTAATCATGTAATTTGAAACGCATCTAAGAATTGTTCGAAAGATATTATAGAATGAAGCCGACAAAGCGAAGATCCACAGAAATTTTTTACTAGGACATTTTATTTTATACACTTGTGTATAGTATGTTAATTATAAATTATGTGGAATTTTATTATTTTTTATTTGTTTTATTTTTTTCGTACATTGAATCTCTTCACAGAAAATGTGTGTAAGAGTTAATTCGTAAAGATTTCTTTCAATGTCTAATAATTAATATAAAGCTAAGGATGGACCGTTTCCAAACGAGTCAGAAAAAATAAAACCAGAAAAGGCGTATCAAAAATCAATACCACACATAGATTTATGCCCAGTATGTTTTCAAAAATTATATTCTAGATCTTTCTTCTTAACTATGAAAGGGCCCCATGTTTGTTGTCCTCAATTTCGTGTCTTCTTCATGTCTCCTCTCCGTTTGATCGACATGTGTCCTTCTACTTAACAAAGGTTTAACCATGTTAAGATCATCTCCAACACTGGTCTACAACCTATTTTCCCCTTTCTATTCCCCCTCAAATCCAACCCAACCCAAGCTTAACATTGGACCTAAAACCTAAAACCTAAAACAAAGCCAGATTTAGCCCAGGATTAGGTGGGTTAGTCCACCATATATATATATATATATATATATATATATATGTATATATTTTATTTAGTTTTATATTTATAAATTCATTGAATCAAACAGTTAAGATCTAATTTGATGAAATTCAACGGTAAAAAAAAATAATTTAACGATCCAAATTTAAATCTAACGGCTAAAGTAATTAAAAAAAAATCTTTTATTTGTTTCTTATTTTTTCATAGTGTTTAACGAGTTTTATGGTATCGATTAGTGATTTTTCAGTATTTGTCAGAATCTAAACATTTTAAAGTTAAAATGTTCATATAATTAAATTAGGATAGTCTACATAATTTTTTCTTTAAAAAAATTACTTTAAGAAAAAAATTAACCTAAATTCATTATTTAATAATCTAAGGCTAAAATTTTAGACCAGAAGGGTTGAAGTATAAAAATTGTTTTTGGATTAAAACCTAAATTTTCTGGGTTAAAAATTTTAAGTTTTAGGTTAAGGGTTAGAGATGGTCTAAGTCTTACAATTTTGTTTTACAAAATAAATTAATAAAAGAATAATAAATTAAATTAAATAATAAACCACAAGATGGGAGTTTGGGAGAACATGACGATGACAACACGCCCAATTAATAAGCTACCCACAAATCTAGCAGGCAACCGCAACAACCACCCCACCTTGCCGTCAGAAGCCCGTCGCTTTCCTCTTTGCTACTGCCAGCCCTCCTTCTCTCTCCCTCTCCCTCCCTCCCTCCCTCTCCCTCCCTCTCTCCCCCCGTCCCTCTTCAAACTCGCACAACAAATCCAGGAATCATGGCCGTCGTCGGCGAGTATATACACCAATCCTAGCGTTTTAGTAATTATTGGTCAATCAATTAAATCAAATTGGAGTCGACGAATCGAATTGAACACGAGTCTCCCATTCAAATATAGCCGAGAGTTGGAATCTCATTGAGCAATAATTGTTCTGTCTCTATTACAAGGTTGAAGAGAGAGTAGAGAGAGAGAATGAGTTTCGTTGGCGAAGAGGAGGGGTGGTGGTTGCGGTTGTGTTACTGGGGAGTTTTGGCTCTATCAATTTTCAATTTTTTGCAGGCAGTTAAAAAAGCTCCATTAAGTAGAAAGACATGGGTCGATCAAACGGAAATGAGACATGAAGGACTAAATTGGGTACAGCAAAACTGCGACCCTATAAAAGGGAAATGAGGCTGGTTTGTTTTGTACATGATTACAAACAAGATATATTATGATCTATAATTGCTTTAGGTTTTGATTTATGTAGAGAAAATGATATAAAGTTTCAAGACATTTGATGACCAAGATGAAGAGAAGTATGGTGTAGCTTTGAAGAACTTGAATCATGTGCAGTTGTAAAGAATCGTATATATGATTGACCAGAGATATATACTAACTTTTACTGCTCTTCTATTCACTTTTCAATTTAATCTATTTATGTATGATTTTCAAGTTTTATTATTTTCGTGTACATATCTGTCTATATAGGACGGAGTGTCAACTAATATATCAGTTCAGAGAATTAAATCAATAAATAAGCCTTCTTTCTTTCACTAAAAATCAATTTGATGGATATATGAAACACAAAGTATGGGACGTCGAAGCCCCTATATAGGTCGCGGGTCTGCCCTATACAGATTTACGTAGCCAAGAAAGGTTGATTGTGTCGTGGAAATGATATTTTTGTTATTTTATTGTTTTTTTTAGTAGAACGACAACGTAAGTGGATTAAATAGTTGTTAGGTGGGTGGGGAATCAATGTAGATCGAACCTGCACAAGAGCAATGTATAATTGTTTTTTCCGGTTGCGTTGCTGCAGCTTCGATATTTTATGGTTGTTGTATTTGTCCTGGCTTTGGATTCTTTGTTAAAAACCAGCAAGCGAGCATGGACAAGCTTGCGGCTTCAGTTTTGGAGAATGGGTGACTTATTTGATGTGAAATACTTTATGTTATAAAGGCTTATTATTTTTCTCGTCTGGAAACAGGTGATGTTCATAGGCAGCCATTGAGGAGCAGCCTGCACTGTATCCGCTTGAACGGTGTAGCATTAGAAATGCATGCCGAAAGGAAGAATCTGGAGGACATCTAGAAGGAAGGACGTGGTCCAAGCTGTTATCGCTGGCAGCTGGCGGCTGGCTGAGGTAAGGTCCCACTAAACTTGATCGCAATAGTTGTTTATTTAAAATACAGTAACGATATTCTTACCATGTTTTATACCATATTTATATACCACCTTATGTGGCATCTGATGTGAACAGCTACATCATTTAAAAAATAATGTTAGGAATGCCATCTTTTTTGTTAGATGTTGTAAATTACATGATGTGACTATTAATGGTTAGACTTCTTTTTTAATGATTTAAAAAAGAAATCCAACGATCATCTGTCACATCGTGTAGCTTATAAAATATGATTTAAAATGACGTCTCTCTAGCATCACCCTTTTAGTTATTTTATTTTTTAATATTTCATTATTTGGAAGAGATAATTTTCGAACTTAAAACATCTTTCAATGACTTTGGAGAGAAATACCACCAAAACAAATCAATTCATTAATGGCTAGTTCGCTTTGGTTTGTTTGATTAAGCAGTTAAGCAAATATTCTTAGGGTTTGTTTGGTATCCTATTAAAAAAATTTCATCATTTTTCAAAATAATTTTTTTTTAAGAACATCCCTTGAAAACAATTTTTTTTAAGACTCAAAAACTTGTTTGGTATGAAATTTATAATTGTTTTAAATCATAAAACTTAAACTGGTGTTTTTAGTGAATAGGTTATTTATTTATTTATTTATTTTTTAATTTAGTCTCGAGATTAGTTTTTTAAAATAATTCAATCAAATAAGTTTTTAAAGCCTAAAATTTAAAAACTATTTTCTAGTTAAAAAAAATTGGATTCAAATAGAGCAGCCTAGTTTTCCATCATCTTTCAAAGAAAATTTCATACTACGACGAACGAATGTTTACTGAGACTAAAGAGAAGTTGGAAAAATATAGGAGAGAGATAACGGGTATGAGATCAAATCTAATTCCTGCGTGTTTAGGTATTAGACTACAAGATTAAGATTATAGTGGGAATTCTACGTACTCTTTTAATCAAAACAAAAACAATCAGGTATTTGTAATTTGTAACAATGAATTCAATTGTAGCATAAAGATTACCAAAAAAAAGTGGGCATAAAATTTTGTTCAAGAACACAAAAGCCATTGATTTGGCATTCTCCTTAACCAAGAGTCTAAATTTCGGGAGTATTTTTTCTCGTGACTTTTAAGTGAAGATGATGCTCACCTCCTTTAAATGATTTTAAATTTGAAGATCTGTATAGTTAATAGACACAAAATCTAAAAATTTAAGCTCATTGGTGGTGAGCAAAAATACACCCAATATTTGTGTACAAAAATCCGTGAGCAGAACCCAAAAGAAAAAAAAGCTATATTGTTCTTATTCTTTCAGCAGGTGGATCTTCAATAATGTTTTTTCTGATAAGAACCATACCAAACCGGAACTCCTGCCGCAACGCCGCCACCAAAATTATTGTTCTCAGCCACCGGAAACCCCATTCTCGAGTGAGACGACGTCGTTGAACTTGAACAAGCGTAAATCTCCGGAACCTTCATTCTCACAGAAATATTAATAATCCCATTCCTCTCCCCTCTGTTATCCCTCAGTCTGTAACTCAAAAAATGCAGGTAACCCTCCGGCACGTACCCACCTACAAAATCCGACGCCGGAATCGTCGCCGTCCCGACCGTCCTGACGCCGTACGACGTCTTGCATTGGACATCTACCGTGATGGACCTCGAGTGCGCTGGCAAGTCGAGCACGAGCTTCTCGTTCCATCGAGGGTAGGCGCCGCCTTCGGTGTCCATTTCCGTGGTGCAAAACTGACTGTTGGTGTCGGGCCGGACGGTCACAGAGGAGTTTTTCTTGATGGGTTTTCGATCTAATTTCAGATTCTCGGCGGAGATAACCGTGATCTCGAGCGTCCGGGAATTGGCTGCCATGGTGGATGAATTGGTTGTGCTAGGGGACTTGTAAGAGCCGTTGAGTGGAAATAGGTGCGGGTGGGGTTATATATAGGAACGGAGTGTTGAGGGAAGTGTGTGAGAAAGGAGAGAGCAACAGCCACGTGGTTTCTTCTGTGGAATTGAAAATTAGACTCTGAAATAAACTCGCGCGGCAATGGGGACAAGTGTAATTTGGTTTTTTAGTTGACTTTGCGCCTTTTACTCAGTTTTTGAGATTTTTTAGGAGAGAAATTTCCATGTAACTAATTACGTCATGCCTCTTACATACACAAAGAAACTTTTCCAAGTAATTCATTCTTTCAACTTATTGCGGAGAGATTTTTAGTGTGATTGGAACAATGATGGTATATTACGTGTTATTATACAAATAGTAGGATATATGTGTTAAAAAGTTAATAACTTAAAAAATCAAAATTTTCACCACTTATGTAAAAACACATGGTGTACCATTCATATTCCGATCACAATAAAAAATTTCTCCTTATTGCGGGGCTAATTTTTTTTGGAAATAAGGATGTATCTCTGTTTTTATTTCTCAAAAATAGCGTGGAGGAATTTTTAAGTACGGCTGATGCATATGAACATGCTCGCATAGTACAGGTAAGCCCCGTTATTTATTTACTAGTTCTCATGTGGATAAACTAAGCAATAATATTTTTATTTACGTTGACAAACATGTTCACATCCCTCCTAACTTAGCTTATTGCGCGGTGATAAGAGTTGGAAACTTGCAACATTTTGCGGAGGAAATCCAATTATGGCGTGCTGCGTGGGTAGAGAGTTATTTCTGGTCATGCTTGTAATTGAATCTTCATGATTTCTTAAGAAAATCCAAGCTCTTTTTGCTTTGTTGGGTGAAGCTTTCATAATTTCAAAAGTGCCATTTTCTTAATTATTTTAAATTATAATAAATTGTAGATTATTATGTAAAATAAAATAAAATATTCAAGAATAAATAAAGAATAAAACAAACAAGAGGCTATAGTGTTATATAAATTGAAAAGTAAATTGCTTATTATTTATATAAACATTGAATGGAAATTGGCGTGGAATGTGATTGAAGTTTCTTTGAGTAAAATAATGTTGGGCAAATTTAATCTAGCAGTCAAAGTAAAATTATCATCTTGTTCACGCTTCTAACGCTACTCCATCTTTACATCATGATGCTATCATATTCTATTAATTTCTTGTTAACCATTATCCCAAGATTATACTATATTTAACTCGAATACTCTATAATTAATCTTGTCTATTGACTGGGGAGAAACTATTGTCCAAACAATATAACACGTAAAAAGATAATGCTTAATCACAATTGCAAAAGACATCAATTTTAGAAAAGACGTGACGTTGAATATGAGTATAAACTCATCAAGTGACCAATCTCAAAATTACGTTTGTTAGAAACCCAAATATAAAGCTAAAATGACGAGAAGAGAATCACGTACAAACCAAAGCATTTTCATCATAAAATTCCAAATCTCGATTGGTTTATTCAATTACCTCTTGTAGTTGTAAATTGAATGTTCACGACTCATTTCCTTTGCATTAGGAGTAGGACTTACACAGAACGAATTTACAGTAACTGTGACGGTCAGTTTCATTAAAACAATAACATGTATGTAAGCTTCTCAACACATAATAATATACTATTGAATCAAAACCATACACAATGACGAATCTGTTCACGTAAGTTGTTATTCTTGTATGGTTCATGGCATGTGTCATGTCTTAGAAATGCTTACCACTTTTTAAAACAGAGATTCTTTTCACCAGTATTGGCCATCCTCGTGCAATGCGCCTCCATAATACTTTGTTTTGTTGACGAAGACCGAGTTTTAAATTTTAAGGAAAATGGTGTGCCTTTAACATATAGTTGTATCGCACAATCATATCACGTCAAGACACGCACATTAGCACAGTACTTTGAAATTTCTCCGGCAGAATGTTTCTGCGTTTGTTGAGGATGGTGACGAGGAAGTTAGGTGGACAACTCTTTGACTATGTCATTACATAAACTTACTTTCCAATGAGCTTTGCCTCCAACTCACATATCCCAAACCATATGCGTCCTTTGTATGTCGTCAGCTTCATTGCGTAATCACCTTGACGATTGAAATACCCCTAATTATATCATGCCCCACATCAACACATTGATCTTGTATGAACTACTTTCTTTAGTGGCAAGTAATACATCCTCCTTATGCCAACAGGATATGGAATTGGTTGAGTAAACTGCTTTATCCAATTTGACCGAGCTTAAGTTTCCCTTATACTCATTTTATTTTTAAGATAGTTGCTTGTACTTATAGTTGTCGTCAATGAAATAATTTTTATGTGGTCCGTATAATTTCTTCGAATGTAAATTTTTTAAGTTAAAATTTCCGTAAAATAAAACAAGTAATATACAAAAAATGAAGTTAACCTCAAGTTGTAACAATGAACAAACCTGTCGTATTAAATTTTGAGATTGCATGGTTGGATGATTTTTTTTTGTGACTTGTGTATAGATGAACTGGTGTATTAGGGAGTATAAATTTGGGTTCAAAACTTTTGGGTTGAAGATGGTTTAACCTATGGGCGGAGCCAACATAGGCTAACAGTGGTCAACTGACCCTTGTGGACTTCATATTTTTTTTCATCAAATTATGTTTATATTTCGTAAAAACTTATGAGAGCTGCAAGACCCATCCACAACCTTATTTTTCCATCCCATCTTATAATCTCACCCCTTATAAAGAAAGTTTAAAAATTAAAACACTCTTCTCACCCACCATATTCCTAAAATGTCCATCAATTAAACTATTTTTCAAAAATTAAAATTTCAAATGATTCTACATAAGAGTGTCAATGTTGAATCATAGTAAATTAACTGAGAAGATTTGAACATAAACATGGCTGCCTTGCATTGAAGAAGAACACAAGTACAAACACCAACCTTTGAACTTAAATCGGAATTAGTTTTTCCTTTCAAAACATCGTCCAAAATCATTGGAAACTCGGTGCCAGTTTTAGGTTTCACAACATGCCTTCTGCAGTTCAGGTCGGGAATTGGTAGTCCTGCACATCTGTAATGCCCAACCTCACAAGGTCTTTGATCCATGATGTCCGTATTCTCCAATGGAACAACTATTACATTTGAAGATCTGGTGGTATTTAACAAAGAAGAAGGTTTGTAATCAACATAAAAAATAAAACAGATTGGGTAATTTTACACTTTAATCAACTCCCTCGTGAAAGGTGTAAGACTTACAAGTTGCCAAAGAAAGATAGTGTGTTCTCTTCATGTTCTTTAATTTTTTTCAGTGTTTTAAAAAACTCCGCTCGAGGCACTCCTAGGCGGCCTTGGAGGCAGGACTTCACCATTTTCGCCTCTGTTTTGTGGGAGTGGGCAAAATACTCGCCTAGGCTCATCGAGGCACGCCTAGGCGCCTGAGGCGTCAACTGGGCGTCCCTTTTTCATTTTTAGGTTGCAGAAATTTGGATTTCTTTTAGTTGTAGGGCTGTTTTTGAGTTGCAGACCAAGAAACCAGCGAAGGAGGCGAAGGAGATGAAGGCGACGACTAGGTTTTTAGGCTGAGTTTTTTTAAATTTAAAATTTTTGTCTTTAAAGCTTTATGTGATATCCTATCGTGAGATTTATTGTATATTATTCTTAGTAGTAATGAAATTATCAAAATGCTCTTGAGATGCCACGTAGGCCATCCACGTGGACCTCGATCTTCTTTTCACTTTTCCACTCTTATGTTATTATTTTCAAATAGTACTCATTTTTACAGACACATGGCCGCAGATGGAACTCAATTCGAAGTTATAACGAAGAAGTTATATTCAAAACAGTGTAAATTTATCAGAGATAAATTTAAAGCCTAAAAACTGACCTCATGCAGCGTGCATCACTGCTTGTGCTGGCCTTGTATGAAACAAATAATTATTTTGAGGTTTTAAAATGGGAGGCAGATTGTCTGCCTTTTCTGTTACCGTGCCCTTCCTATTCCTGCTTATTTGTGTGATCACGGTTAAGTCATTTTAATATTTTATATTATTTTTTAATAGAGATAATAAGACAAAAAGTAATAAGAATATAAAATATTAACGTGACTTAACCGTGACCGTACAAATATAAGGGAATGGAAAGGACACGGAAGGGCATACAATCTGCCTCCTTTAAAACCCACTCTTGTCAACGCACATCCATCAGACATCATTCTTTTCCTTTTTAAAATATATTCTCTCTCTTTCTCTCTCTCTCTCTCTCTCTACTTACACACTCAACCATTATTATATTCAACACTTCACTCATCTTCTACCATTAATTCTCACGCTTCACATCACTCAATCCTTCTCTTTATTTCCACTTATCTCCCTCACATCTCAACTTTGCCTCTCCCGTAACTCTCTCTCCCTCTGCAACTCATCTTCTCCCTCTTGGCACAACTTAGACAGCCACCATACCACCTCCAAACGCAACCCAAACTCAATGAAAAATCACCTAAGCTTCTAGACCCTATATTCGAGAAAATAAGAAATCTAGAGAAAATAAGGAAACCCGGCGAACCGAAGTCCTCCATCTCAGTAAGGTGAACCTCCCTCCTGTAAAGCTTAATTTTTGGACTTTCTAGTGCGTTTTACAAGCTTGCATGCAAGTTTCTGTGTGTTTCGAAGTGTGTTTATCTAACCCATCATTTTTCCGACGAGTTTGTACGATTCTCGCTCAGAACCCGGCCAAATCTCGTTGGTTTGGTTAAGTTGAAGGGGTAGGACGACTTCCCACTACCCCTGGGCTACGGGTTTGAGCTTGCATGCCCAAATCCACTTCGAAACGGATAAAAATGGAGAACTCTAACTCCGCCACTTTCAGGTCATTTTCTAATGATCTCCGACCAACTTTTGGCCTTGAAATAGGTATAATCTTATTTCTCTCATCCTAAGCTTCGTTTTGATATATTATTGGCAAATTTGAATGTGAAATGACTCTGGACGGAGCGTTTGAACCCTCCCTAGATTTTCAGACGAAAATTTGCAACAAACAAAACATTTCAAAAACAAAAACAAAAAAAAAAGCCCAAAACCCGATCCATGAACCGGCCCAAAACCCATGACCCTTTAACCTTAACCCGGATTTGCGAGATTGACCCAGATCCATTTCTTAAGACAAAAAAAAAAAAAAAAAAAGAGGATTCACGAGATCGACCTAGATCCATTTCTTGAAAAAAAAAAAGAGGGCCTAAGCCCAAACCTTTGGATCATGCTCCATCTTGGCCCATTTTCGAAATGGACTCAAAATATTCTGAGAACATTCTCTGGAATATTTTGAGAATATTTTCTAGAATATTCCTTGTGTTGACTTTTTTAAAATTCTCTCAGAAACCCTCTTAGGCTAATTTCAACGCACCGAGTCCCTTTTTGACACCCATTTAGTGAAATTCTAAACCTTCCTTAGCGTATTTTGACTTTTTAGGGTTGACCATTGACTTTTTACAAAATTTGCTCGAACCTTTCTTAGCGTATTTCGATGCTTTGATTTTGAATCTGCCATCTATTTTTCCAAATTAAATCGTTTTAGTTGAGTTTTACTAACGGTATCTAGCCCACCATTTTTCCGGCGAGTTTGTAGGATTCCCATTCAAAACCCAGCCAAATCTCGTTGGTTTGGTTGAGTTGAAGGGGTAGGGCGACTTCCCACTACCCCTAGGCCACGGGTTTAAGCTTGCATGCCCAAATCCACTTCGAAACCGACGAAAACAGAGAACTCCAACTTGGGCCGTCACTTTCGGGTCATTTTTCGATGATCTCTGACCAACTTTTGACCTTGAAATAGGTATAATCTTATTCCTCTCATCCTAAGCTTCATCTTGATATATTATGGGCAACATTTGGTTGTGAAATGGCTCTAAACGAAGCGTTTGAATCCTCCCCTGATTTTTTGACGAAAATCTGCAACAAACCAAACCTTTTTTTTAAAAAAAAAAAAAAAAAAAAAAAGCCCAAAACCCATGACCCATTAACCCCAACCAGGATCTGCAAGATCGACCCAAATCCATTTCTAAAAAAGAACAAAAAAAAAAAAAAAGGAGGCCTAAGCCCAAACCTTTGGGCCATTGTTCCAACCCGACCCATTTTCAAAATGGGCTCAGAATATTCTGGGAATATTCTTTGGAATATTATTTGGAATATTCCTTGTGTTGACTTTTTTTGAAATTTTCTCGGAAACCTTCCTAGGTTAATTTCGATGCCCCGAGTTCGTTTTGACATCCATTTAGTGAAATTTCGAAGTTTTAATGTAGTTGACCACTGGGACGTCTTAGTTGACTTTTTAGGGTTGACCGTTGACTTTTCATAGATTTTTTTACAAAATTTTCGACGCACTGATTCCGAATCCGTTCGTTTTTCCAAATTAAATTGTTTTAGTTGACTTTTACTAACGGGACCCAATATTATGCTTAGGTGAAATTATTATCGAAGACTCCGGCTTTCCTAGCTCAAACAGATGTGGCATCGTAAGTAACCGTGAGTGGGTCTTTTCGTTTTTGCGTATATATATGTATATGTGATTTTTCTCTGACAACTACTTTTATATATTATGATGTGACATGCCATGTTTAGCTTTACAAATAGACTTTATGTACACTTTATGTTTTTAATATTATTTGTGAGCATAAACTTGTCACATGACATCTTTGCGTGTTATCTGCTCATTACTACATGTTTGCACGGTGTCCCTTAGTTGTTTCTATTGTCCTAGGTCAAGGACCAACTTCACGTGTAGTTCACATGCACCGTTTACATTCGCTTTGGATTCAAAGTTAGGTGTCAGCCTGTCCTTTTGTGTGATGTTGTGGACTCGTATGTAATGCAACTAGCGCAGCTCACGTGATATAGTACTAGAATGTAAAACCTACACCCAACCTATTCCATTGTTTGAATATCTTTGCAATGGCTTTGTGTGTCTACATAAATTAATGAGTATTGATTTCTTATAACAACGAATTGAGATTTGATGTTGAGATACCTTGTTGTTGTGCCTGCATCCTTTAGCTCACTTATGATGCATGGTACATATTATATACTATTATTATAATATTTTTGGGAAACCATATACTTGTTTTACATCGAGGGGTTACACTTTTGTCCCTACTTTTCTTTCATTGCAATATATCTATGCTCTGACATCACTTGTGTGATATGAGTTCAATCCTGCTCACATGCTCACTCTAAATTAGTCTCTTTTAGGTTTTAATTTATTCACATTTTCCACATCACTACACTTTATGGCTTCGTCACTCTTCGGGTGTCGGTCAGCACATTGCGATTCTTTATATTACCCGGAATCTCCTTACTCTTCACTTTTTGCTTTTAATATTTATTTTCTCATATACAAGATACATATTAGATAACATTTTTTTCTTTCTTTCTTAAATGTGCTTATGATTGCCTGGTAGAAAAAACATATTTTTATTATATTTTTTAATGTTATATTATTCTTTTTTCTAAGTCTTTATATTCATTCTTATTTCTCTTTTTCTCTTTATAATATATATATATATATATATATATATATGTTTATAGGCATTTACTTAAGCAGATGCTTGAATATTGATTAATTTGATTGCTTGATTAAACTTGGTTGACACACCCCGACACGGAATGTCCACTAGGATCCCAAATCGAGCTGTGTTGGCCGACACTTGGAAGGTGACGAAGCCATAAAGTGTGATAGTGTATAAAATGTGAATAAATTTGAACCTAAAAGTGTCTAAATACCAGAGTGCACTACGAGTGGGAGCGAACACATTTCACACGCGATGTCAAAGCATAAGTAAAGTACAGTAGTGTGGGTAAGAATCATACCCTTAAAAGTAGCCACCAATACTAAGATTAGTCATATATCCTCGTCGATACAACTAAAGTGTGAGTAAGCAATAAAATCAAGCTTCCCAAAACTATTACCTTTCTAACAGTAATAGCCCCTCACTGTAATTCCCTTATCGTTTTCTATAGGATAGTACTACACACACACACACACACAATATATATATATATATATATATATATATATATATATATATATATATATATATATATATATCCACCCATGCTCAAAAATGGCCAAACCCATGGGTATGCTATGTCCATAGACTCTACAATGCATTAACAAGTAGGCCAAATGAACTTAATCAATATAAAATGATACATCAGCCGGAATCACCTAACGTGACCCGTATGACTGTACTCATATCTCATCAATCAATGCTAGCATATAAGTCGGGAGTCACCTCTAGTGACCTATACGACTTATCCATATCTTATCAATCATCCCTGCACACGAGTCGGAACCACCTCTAGTGGTCTGTATGACAGGATTGGGTGTAAATAAGTACGCTCTAGTGCTACGATCACGTGAAGACTGGGCGAATAATCGTGGGTCATCTACGAGTCGGAACCACCTATAGTGGTTTGTACGACAGGCCTGTGCACCTACCTTGAGTCCAAGGTGAACGTAAGGTACGGAAGGTGAACATCACGTGAATGACTGTGCCCTGGCCACGAGCGGGAGCACTAACACCGGGGTGCAGGTATCCATATCTCATCAATCAATACTCACCTATAGTGACTTGTACCACTTAATCTATAGCTTATCAAACATCCCTACACACGAGTCAGAACCACCTCTAGTGGTATGTACGATAGGACTGGGTGTAAATAAGTACGCTCAAGTGCTACGATCACGTGAAGACTGGGTGAATAATCGCGGGTCACTTACAAGTCGGAACCACCTATAGTGGTCTGTACGACAAGCCTGTGCACCTACCTTGAGTCCAAGGTGAACGTAAGGTACGGAAGGTGAACATCACGTGAATGACTGTGCCCTGGCCATGAGCGGGAGCACTAACACCGGGGTGCAGGTATCCATATCTCATCAATCAATACTCACCTATAGTGACCTGTACCACTTAATCTATAGCTTATCAAACATCCCTACACACGAGTCAGAACCACCTCTAGTGGTATGTACGATAGGACTGGGTGTAAATAAGTACGCTCAAGTGCTACGATCACGTGAAGACTGGGTGAATAATCGCGGGTCACTTACAAGTCGGAACCACCTATAGTGGTCTGTACGACAAGCCTGTGCACCTACCTTGAGTCCAAGGTGAGCGTAAGGTGCTAGAGGTGAACATCACATGAAGGACTGTGCCCTGTCCACGGGCGAGAGCACTAACATCGGGGTGTAAGTTTATAAGCTCTCAATGCATCTCAATATAACATGTACAACTCATGGCAACCAGTACGATAGTATCGAAGTTGCCTAACACATAAATGTAGTCATGCTATAACTCCATCGATTCAACTAATACCATAAACTCACTTGAACTTACCTGGGTGTCCTACGTTCACCTTTGCACTTAAAAGCATTCCCAATAATTATGTGCAAGTAATATACATATGGATATACATGATGCAATCTAATACTCAACCATGTCGTAACATTTTCAATTATATACAATACAGTGTGAAATGTAGAATCAATAATGCCCTACTCCCGAACTACTTATTTTCACGGATAATTATTCGTGACAATCCAATTAACACTAATTTAACTAACTAATTCACAAAACTAAAACTTGCCTTTACCAATTTCCTTTGCATTACTCAATTTCCCAAATAAGACTTTTGTCTCAAATATATTATGGCTGCATCTAACTTCTTGTTAGACTGCCTACGTACCCTAAACAGGGATCAAGCCATTCGTAGTTCCTATTAGTACTTCAAGCATTCACAATAATTATATGAAGGTAATATACCTAATCAATTTAAAAGTGTCGATAGAACTATCAATAATATGTACGATAAAAGGAAAAGATCCACTCACCTGGAGTCCACGCTATGATTCCTAGCGCATGCATCGAGGCGTCCCGAATGATTGGCGCCTGTGACCAATTATCGAATCATATCTCAGAACTCTTATCAATAGAATACGTAATTCACGTAAAACACATCCTCAAGGACATTCTAAAATTGTTCGAGACCCATTGACCACAAGTCAACTGTCGACCAAAGATCAACGATAGGGTCTACACCCTGTATAACTCAACCCGGAAGATCCACATATCAGATTTCCAATCCACAACTCCCAAAGATCCACAATATGCTTCTAGAATAACATATTAAAATTTCATAACGATCCAACGATCGGATCTTCGCCAATTGCCCAAAACAAGTGGCCGTGAACATTTATTTTACTAACTTACAAATCCAATTCGGGAAGATCCGTACGTCGAATTCCCGATCCATAAATTCCTATGATCTTTAAATATTACGTATTATAATCTATCCAATTTTGGTAACGATCCAACGGTCGGATCGTCGATTCACATTTTTATCAAGTAACGTATCGCAACGAATATAGGTTCCAACGATCACCCTACATCATTCAAATATCAAAACTGAATTCAAGACATTCGACATAGCCTAAAAATAGCATTGGCAGCCCACTGGCCACGCACCGCCGTACGCGCCACCATGGGTGGCGGTCGGCCACCCCGACTCGCCAGAAAATCCAACTATTTCCAAAAATTCTCAAACTTCACATAAATGAAGATCTCAGTGAGTGGAGCAACTTTCATACCTACCACGAAGTCTAAAAGTGGATGGAAGATGGTCAATTTTGCCCACAAAGCTGGTGGGTGCCTAAAACTTCCCGGTGTCGATTCGTCTTGTACAGTGGTCCAACGGGGTAAAGGTTGGTTGGGTTTTGCTCCAGGGATGATGGGCTACAAAGCCCAAGTGGTGGCATTGGCCATCGCTTTGCCGATTTGCTGGAAAATTGAAAAGAGTGGCCGGAGCACTGTTGATTTTCGTCGACTTTCGTGGCTTCCAACCGCCATATACTATGGTTAATCAAGGTGGTTCTTGAGTTTTGTAAAGGGGAATGAGAGTTTCAAGATGGTGGTGGTGGCGTCGAAAAACTCCATCGGAGTTGGTCGGAATCGGCCTTGGAAAATGGGTGGTCAAATAGGGTGGGCACGGGTGCACGGGAAGCTTTCCCATTTTTTTTTTCCTTTCTTTTCTGATTGGGTGTCACCCTCTCCCTCTAATTCTAATTGGTTCCTTGGCCTTATACTTGATTGGTCCTTCCTATTTGTGTCTAAAATTTGATTGACCACTTTCCCAAAAGGTGGGAATTCAAATAATTTATAACTAAACTTTAAATAACCATTTTCAAACATCCATAACTATACCGTTATAATCCAGACTCGCAAACGGCTTTCGCCTATGCGTTCACACCAACGAGTACTACGAGAATATGTTAAAAGAATAAGTCATACGTCTCTCCAGATGATGGTCAACATAAGTCAAAATCTTTGCCTCTAGGTCATTTTCGTAAATTCACGCTTTTAAAATATAATAAAAACGTAAAATTTGGAACGGGTTGTCACATGGTCATGTGAGTTATACTTGTTTATAATTTGTGTACTTTTGAATGACAATGAATATTTGTTTTACGAAGTATTATAATATATTCATATATATAGTATATAATATATAGTATGAAAATTAAGTCTCGTGAGGCTTCGCCTTACGTCTCAAGACTTTCGACTAGGCGGGATATCCATCAAACGCCTCACTCACGCCTTCGCCTTTTAAAACATTGCTTTTTTTTTTTCTTTCTTTTGGCTATTCATTTTTATTAGGGCTTTAGAAGTCATTTTACAAAAGGTCAAATGTGTCATTAAATTTTTCATCAAAATGTAGGTGAGAAAATAAGATTGTAGGGTGGGTATAACAACTCTCAAACTTATTATGTACAATATGCTTGTAATTGACCATTCTGGTCACTAAAAATTCCTAACCCCTGAACATTAATTATGTACAATAGGCTTATAATTTTATTACTTCAAATTTTTACCATATTTAATTACCAAATATTATATCTAAACAAATCAATTAGCAATTCAACTCTTAAACCGTACCTTCTATTTAGGTTGTCCCCTCTTTGCCCATTGCTTTTGGCAACTCGAGGATAGCATGGCTCCCTCTTTTTAATTCTTCTTTGAATCAAATGAATCATGTAATTAAGTAATTACTTAACTTAGACAAAAAAAGAAGAAGAAAGGAATCGTTAACCCTAACTTTGCAATTGTCTATGGACAAAACACCATGAATAAGCTGATATCATTTTTTTGTTTGTTTATATGTTGTTTATTGGGGTGAGATTGTTTCTTATTAAAGGATTTGGATTTTTATATGATTTTTTGTTATTATACTCTCTCCTTATAGTTATTTAAGATTGACCCTCCTCGAAATAATTTATGGCTCTGGTTTAATTGTTAAACGCAAATGAACACTACTTGGCTATTAAAGGTTTTGAAGAAAGTCAGTCTCAGAACACTTTGTAGCCGACTCACAAAACTCTGTGTTTTTTATTAGATCCCTTCATATTACATGTCATTATGTAAAGATTATCTTTGCAAACAAAATCAATTTAAACTTAGATCACTTAGTCATAACTATAATAAATCGATAGATGCTACTTAATACTTTTACCGATTCCAACAATATGTTTATACGTTCTTATATAGAATTACAAGTAAACGACCTTATTTTATTTTATTTTTTTTTGAGAAATTTCATTTGAACCCATATAACCACACTTTAGACCCAACTTAAACTTAGATGCGAATTGTCTTTTTACTCTATTGTAATTACCATCAAGTACAAAATGAAATTAACAATAAAAATAAAATTTATCAATAAGCTCACACTCTATAATCAAACCCTTACCATCTTTCTCAAAACAAACTCTTTTAGCGAATATTGGGCTCGTATATTTCTGTCTTTTTAGTAATTTTATACACATGACTTGGTTTTAGCAATATTATTAGGCTTCTATTAAAATAATGTCATGAAAGATATTCACGAGGAGCTTGCAGGCTACAGCAGGAGAAGCAAGTAACAGCAAGATTCTTCCCTCTTTGAAAACTATGTCCCTCAATGATGTGAACTTTGCTCCCAAATTCCTAACTCGTTACTGGCCTTCTTCCTAGCGTCTACTACAAAAAATATGACCACTGCGCTCAATAAATTATTTGTGCCCTTTGAGGCCAAAGAGCACCGACATATGTGCTCATAGACCAATAGCAACAGTACAACAACTATATTTCTATTTGTGCCCTATATAGGCGTTGCCTTTGCTAAAAGAGCACCATAGACTGTTTGGTGCTCAAAGAGGTAAGCACAAACAGACCACTAAAAAGCTGGTTCCACTTTTTAGCGAGAAGTAAGACAAAGATCAAATTTGAAAATTTGGTGAATTTCTGTGCCCTATATTGTTGATGCAGGACAATATTGGTGTCATGGAAGGTTGAATAGGTCTTCTTCAGGAGATCTGATTCAGTTAATTCCACTTTTCAGAACTTCAGAAGTGATCGGATTCTACAAACTTCAGAGTTGTATTCATTCACGAACTTAAAGTCCTGGAAGCGAAAATGCTGCCAGTCATGTCTTGCTTCAGGCAAGTAGATGTCTTTTTGGTGATCGAAACGGTTGGCCAGAGGGTGAGTGGGTCATCCTCAGCGAGGTACTCGGTCTACAATGCATCATGGATGTGTCTTTGAATGATGATCATTGCATTAGCTTTCTGAGCTTCGTCAACATGTTTGTCGTCGATAGGTGTCTCGATGGTGGCTCTAATGCCATTTGTAGTAAGATAGAGTTTCACATCTTGAACCCACTTCAGGTAGTTTCTTCCATATGCTTCCAGAGCGATGAAATCAAGCTTGTTTAAGTTCGACATGTCCCTAAAAAGAAGGGTACATAAAAAACGTAATTAGTCATATGGTGATCCATTGACATATGTCGTAGAACATTCGGGTTCTATAGACATCTATTGGTTTAATTTATGCATGAAAGCTATAGGTTTCATGTGGTAAGTTTTGAATGAAAAGTTCGGTTTTCAAAGGCACTAAATATGAAACTACAAGTTCAATTTAGTTTTATGAACGATTAGTTCATAAAGGATAGGTTCCTGCAAGAAACACAGAATGCAATATCCTACTTTAAGTATAGTGGATTTGAGTTGATTCAGGAACTCAAGTGTGAGAGCTTCGTGACTACGAAAGTATGACAACGGTTCAAAGTATAAAAATAAATTATTGAATTGTTAATGTCCAAAAGTGATATCATGTCAATAATTTTGGATTCATTATCAGATTAATGGACTGCATGTCACTTTTAATTAATTCAATAGATTAGGACCAAATGTGGTTGATCGTGGAAGCAAAATAATATGGGAGAAGGGCCCTGCAGGTTCGACTGCAGGTCTCAGGCCGAGTGGGTTTGGGGAGACCAGCAGCCAAGTCTGTTGGCGTTGTGCCAAAATTGGGCATAGGTACAGGCCCAGTGAAAGCTGGCCTTTGGGTTGGTCTCGGGAAGCCCAACCGAAGTTGGGTTTCGGGTTTGGGCTAGGGGCAGGTCAAGCCCAGCAGCAAAAATTGCGGGCAAGCGGGCTGAAGATTGTGGCAAACCCCAATAGCCAAGGATGCTGGAATTGGGCCATAGACTCAGGACAACGAGCTAAGAAAAGGTTGTAGGCTTTCTTGGGTGGGCTAGGGGACTTCAACCCTTATAAAGCTTATCAGGCTGAAGGCTTAGGGTTTGGGTCAGCATAGTAAAGCCCAAAGGGCTGCTACCGTGAGGTCCAAGGTGTCAAAACGACACCGTTCCATAACGTGCTCCACGCGGCTGAGCTTCAGGCCAGAAGTGGTGGTTCAGCGGTTGTGTCGCACAATTGCCATTTTTTTTTTTTCGACTTCTCTAAGGTTTGAAAAACCCTAACATGCTTCTAATTTATTTATATGCTTTGACTCACAATTCCACATAGCAATTTAATTGTATAATGCATGAAACATATATATATATATATAGACAAATATATGAAACATATACAATATATATATCAGAAGGAAAATATAAACATAGGGGGTTCATGCATCATGAGGAATGTTTTCATGCTTCAATGTCTTTTCAAATATCTTCCTTTATTTTAAGCGTACCTGATTGGCAGAAAATAAATAAAAGTCTTTGAATTTTGTAGAAGATAGTCTCCTCCTATGATCCGTCAATTCCTTAGCTTCTGGCAAGAACGTGTTGATAACGTGTTGTAGGCTTATTTAACTGAGCTATTCTAAGGGAATAGAGAGAGGGAGGCCGACAATAGTGAGAAAGAGAAGAATGATTTAATTGTGAGGTGTATGTTGTATCACCTCATTGTGCTTTTATTTATAATAGTAGGACAGGTAAAATCCTTATCCTTTTAGAATTACAACTCCTAATAGGAATATAAGAGATATACCTAAATTCACTAGGATTTATACAATCACATTCTTATTCTAAACATGACAGCAATATATATATATATATATATATATATGTCTTTTACATAATTTTTTGTATTAAAAATATATATATATATATATATATATATATATATATATGTCTTTTATATAATTTTTTGTATTAAAATTAGTTCCTTCCCGCCTAATACGACGACGTTTCCAAAGGCGCCAACAGAGAAGACCCACTGCAAACTTTACCACATTATCCGATATCCGAAAAACAATCCAGTCTCAGCTCAACAGCAATGGCGTCGCGCTTGCCTTCCTCTCTCCCTCATCGTCTCTCACTCCTCTCCAAAACTTCACCGCCTCAGCACCACTACCTCCTGCTAGCCCCTTCCCGGCTCGACCATTCCCGGTTCAAATGCCGGGCGGGGGAGACCGGGTTCTTCACCCGGCTCGGAAGGCTTATCAAAGAGAAGGCCAAGAGCGACGTGGATAAGCTCTTCTCGGGATTCTCAAAGACTCGCGATAATCTCGCTGTCGTCGACGAGCTCTTGCTCTACTGGAACCTCGCCGACACTGATCGAGTCCTCGACGAACTCGAAGAGGTTTTCTATCTATCCCTGTTTGTTTCTTGAGAAAATATTTTACCATCAATTTTCCGGGAAAATGTAATTTAAGTCTGTTGTTTTCGGTTTCAGGCTCTGCTGGTATCCGATTTCGGGCCGAAAATCACGATTAAGATTGTGGAGAGCCTGAGGGAGGATATAGCTGCTGGGAAGCTTAAATCTGGAAGCGAAATTAAGGTAAATCCTAACAGTTGACAAGAACTTTAACATTGCCTTTTAGCATTTGAATGTTATTTGTATGATTTGTCTTGCTTTTATTTCTCCGAAAAGTAATTGAATTTGCCCCATTATATAAGATTTAGGTATATAAATTTGTCTGAGGAATCGATTGGAGTGTTTTTAAGTTAATTGGTATGCACGTGAAATGTAATAATGTGGTAACGCAATCGGGATGTTTGTAGGATGCGTTGAAGAAAAGTGTGCTGGACTTGTTAACTATTAAAGGCAAAACTGAACTTCAACTCGGATACAGGTCACGAGCTTTTTCGAGTTTTAGAGATTCTGTTGATTTTTTAGATGTTGTCTTCAATTTTGGAGTTCATGTTTTGTAATGCAGGAAGCCGGCTGTGGTTATTATTGTTGGCGTTAACGGAGGTGGGAAGACAACATCTCTTGGTAAGAATAGAACTTAGTTTGTATCATGCGGTGTGCTGAGGTTTTAACAGACATTTTGATATCCAACCGGTTTAATCTAATGGCATGCATTTTTGGGGAAAAGTTACTGGACATGAGAGCCGACCTTAAGTTGAGAAAGCTTTAATACGAACACAGTAGTGACATATCCACTACATAAATCCTGCTTGCAGTCTGTTTTCTTATTGTATTGTGGTTTAAGTGGTTAAGGGCCCATTAAGATTGATAATGATCTGATCACCTATCCTCATGCAGGAAAGCTCGCTTATAGATTGAAGAATGGAGGGGCAAAGGTGAGAAGTTTTCATCTGTTAATTGTCCTGGCTGCAGTGAATTGGTTTTGTCTTTTGCGAGTAAAACATGTTGTGGTCTAAATCCCTTTGCGTTTTTTAATTGGCCAGGTATTAATGGCAGCAGGGGATACCTTTCGAGCAGCTGCTGGTGACCAACTGGAGATATGGGCCGAGAGGACTGGGTGTGAGATTGTTGTGGCTGAAAAAGAGAAGGCCAAAGCAGCATCAGGTAGGTAGACAACTTTGATTGGACAGAGAGATGAGCTTATAATTTCTTTTCCTTTCTAGAATTTTTGTCTGTGGAATTCATTTAACGTGGTATAACTACTGACATACAGTCTTTAAGTGCTTTCTGAATAGTTATTTCTCAGGCTGTGAAGACAGGGAAAGAACAAGGTTATGATGTTGTCTTATGTGACACCTCCGGACGTAAGTTTGTCAGAGAACCTTTCATACTCCTCTTGAACTGTTTACGTAATTTTGTGAGCTTAGCTGAATCTCTGCACTTAATGTATAAAATTTCAGGTCTGCACACTAATTACAGCTTGATGGAAGAGTTGATTGCATGTAAGAAAGCTGTGACGAAAGTCATGCCTGGCGCTCCTAATGTAAGCTCGGCTGTTGGACACTTTTATCATATTTTTATTATCAAATTCGAAAATCTAGGCATGTGATACTTCCAGTGTATTAAAAGTGTGAGGCGTGGACGAGGCATCCGAGGGATAGCCCAGACTAGGCATGAGGCGAAGCCTCACATGACCTAAATTTTTTTAATATATACACTGAGCGTACACATATATTATAAAAAAAGAAGATTATTAATCAATAATCACCCTGAGCACACACATTATTATACATATATATACACATATATATACATATATTATGTTATATATATATATATATATATTTTTTTTTTTTTTTTAAATAGAGTATGAAAAGCACAATGAGCACACATATATCAATGCACACAACACACACATCCATTATATAAAAAAATAAAAATCAGAAAAAAAAAAGACAGAGAGACGATAGTGCAAGGAAGAGGTATGAGGCAGTTAAAACCCTACCCAAAATTTGGGTTTGGGAGTAATAAAAAAAAAAAAAAAAAAAACCAGCCAAACAGAGTCGCCTGAACGACTTGAGGCGCGCCTTCACCGCCTAGGCGGCTCCAGCGACGCCTTCCGCCCACTCCCTCAAAACAGAGGCGGCAACCCTCACACCCAGTCTCAGAGGCCGCCTAGGCGTGCCCTGAGGTGAGCCTTTTAAAACATTGGACTTCCCATTGAACAGAATATTTCTGAATAGACTATGTTCTTTGATAGTGCATCATGTATCGAGAAATAGCTCTTGCAAGATGTTGCATTTAGGTCCTTGGAACCAATACGGTCCATGAATGAGATTTACGGTGAATGGAAAAATCAAGTTTAGTAAAGTGATAGCTGAGGGAAATTTTAGATATATTTTTTCCAGAAACCTTCTATTGGATTAAACCAAGGAACACCTTTCAACTACTTTCTCATGCTCTCAAGCCTTCCAGCTAGTGTTCGTTGCAGATGTTTAACTGTATCTTTATGATAATCATAGCTTTCACAGAGAGTAATAAGTTGCAACTCCTGACACATGCTACAGGTTTCATTGCTGTATTCACCTGTATGTCTTTCCTTTTTTATGCCATATTTCAAATAACTTCTTTATGCTGTACCTGGCACCTGGGCCTTTCAGTTGTTTGATATGTGAATCAATCTGTTCATGCCTTCCATTACCATACTCATCCGTTTTGTCTGGTGTATTCTTTGATTTGTATGTACCCATTTTATTTGTTTAGATATCTAGTAACTTCTCCAAATTCATACAATTTGTCTAGTGTACCATGTTTCTAAATGTACCTATCAATATTTCTTTTAATACATGCAGGAGATCCTGCTAGTTCTGGATGGGACCACGGGTTTAAACATGCTTCCACAGGCAAGAGAATTCAATGAAGTAATGTTCTTATCCTTTACCTTCTGGATTAAGATGGTTGGCTATTCCTCGCATGATCTTGTTTGTCTCACCTCTCAAGAATGTTTTGAGTTTGTTCCTTTTGGGTTCATGTTTAGGTGCAGCATGTTATATTCCAATTTTGTCAGTTAGAGTAGAACTTGGATATTTGATTGAATGTCTTGCCCTTAATTTGTACTCTAATTCTTTGTGCCACTTCATTTGTGTTTTGATTGTTTGCCTTGTAAATATTTGACAGATTGTTGGTATAACTGGTTTGATTTTGACAAAACTTGACGGTTCTGCTAGAGGAGGCTGTGTGGTATGTTCAAATCTTCTGTCCTGTATAGTTTTCGATCTGTTATTGAATTGAGATATTGATGTAGCTTCTGTTGTTTCAGGACTTAGTTCTCAAGTTTTTTTAGCCTTCACTAATCATAAGATTGCGTCTTATTTTAGGTCAGCGTGGTGAATGAGCTCGGCATCCCTATAAAGTTTGTGGGTGTTGGTGAAGGCGTAGAAGACCTCCAACCGTTTGATGCTGAGGCCTTTGTCAATGCCATATTTTCATAGTCCGAATGTAGGTGAGTGTGCCAGTCTCATATGTCAAGTGACTGTGACTATACTCTTCTGATCTCAGATGTTATTATTTTTTTTCAATGCAAGTAGATGTTAGTGATTTTTATCAGATGTTTTTCTCTCACTGTATAGAACTCCCGAATCCCAATATATATGGGTGCTGGAGGTCGGTGTTTATCCCTGTACTGAGCCAATAACAGCAACCATTTAATCCGATCGGGGAAAAACGGGGCTAGGATGAGACTTCCAAGTTGAAACTCACACGTTTGGTTTTGAGATGATCATTACTGCACATGAAGTGCTGCTACTTTCCGCTATATTGGTGATGTAGGATGAAAGGTAAGGCTTAGAGTTGATGCAAAGTTGTGAAGCCTTAGGCTGCTGGGCGGTTGTATCTTCTCATCCACTCGAATGTATTTTCTCTTCCCATGTTTTGTCAGTGTATATTATTTTGGTGCAACTCTGTGATATCACCTTGTAGTCATATTCGAATTTAAAAACGTCGTGGATCTTATTTCAGAGTAACTCTGTATAATACTAAGCCATAAACATTGAAAAGATGATCATGTTTTACAAAATTTTAATCTCTGAATTCATAATTTTGCAACCGGCGTGTGATACAAGGTAGCACGAGCAGTGTAAGCCAACTGTTGAGTTTCCTTGAGTTTGAAATCAACTGCTATCACGCTCAGAAATCTTCCACTCTTCACGACAGATCCTTCACCTATCTGCTCCGCCTGTATCATAATGTCAATGTTCTTTTCAGATGAAATACTGGTCAATCCGATAAAAGGAAACGACTGGGGATTATGGTGGACTAACTCACATTCTTTGGTGCAGCAGAGAGGTGGGAGATGCTCAGTTCCCCTAGGAAAATCTCCTTATCCTCAGCCACTATCGTTCTTGCACAAGCGATCGACACTGTCTCAGCTACAGCAGCAATAGCTCCCCCGTGAAATCCATCGCGGATATTCTGCACATTCATGACAAAATGAAAAACAAAAGTTGAAACAAAGAAGGGAGAGAATAAGCATCGAAATATTACAGCAACAGCAGGTTTTATGGAGACAAGGCAGGTGACGCGGCCTTTTCGGATGTGCAAAGGCTTGAGGATGCAGTGAATCAAGGCAGAGTGGTAGCCTTTTGTATTGCAACGATCCGGGATAGGGTCAGAAATCCCGACTCTATGAAGAAAACACACAACTTGGTTCAAGTGTTGTGGAGGAATGTCCTCAGAAATTATTGCTGTGGAAGAGAAAGCAGTGGAAGGTTTTGCCATCTTTGTGTTCATGTTGCGTCGAAGCACCAAACCCATCAATAAATGCATCTCCCTCTCTAGTTTCTGTGGATCTAACTGCACGTGATTGCGGTTAGATGTCTTGTTTCTTTGCAGAGTATGTCAAGATAAATTTTGGGCAGGACCGAATCCGAAAAAAATCAAACCGAATTTGAAAAATCGAACCAAATCGATTGAAACCGAACCCAACCCTATGTTTTGCCTTCCTCTTAAAACACACTTCTTTGGGTCTCCTTTCCTTCTAATTATAGAACAGTACCAATTGCTCAACAATCAAAATATGGTTGCTAGGCATGAAATCAAAGACACTACAGATATGAATAGAACTTTCATGTCCCCGTTGCACGCTATCGTATGTATACACGTAGATATAATTGATCTTATAGTTACTGCATAGTGATCTATATCGGAATAACTATGCAGATGGCAGCAAATTGACAAGATGTGCTATAGAAATGTATCGAAGACGTACGAATTTGCGTAAACAAAGATAGAGAGAGTTAATATGCGAAATCATAATTTTGCAACAGGCGTGTGGTAGAAGGTAGCACGAGCAGTGTAAACCAAACGCCCAGTTTTCTTGAGTTTCCATTCAAGAGCTATCACGCTGAGGTTTCTTCCACTCCGCACAACAGATGCATCAACTATCACCTCTTCCTGTAAAAGTCCCATTGGTAAGTAAAAATCAAAACAGAGAGAAACGAACAGCATGAACAACGCAAATTATAAACAAGATTCAAGAGTGTAAACTTCAGTTTACTGAATTGCCAATACTGGATAACGTAGATATTTCTCTTATGATGTCTCGGTTAGCTTATGATGTCCAATGACAAATTGAATACCTAATTAAATTTTCAATATCTTCATCAGAGTCTGGAAGTATAAGTTCTCTGCACCAAGACGCACGAAAGGCAGACCTTTGACATTCAAGGAATTGCACACAAAAGGTACAAATCCCTCATCACAATTTACAAATTTAAAGTGCCATCAAAATCCTAATTCCTTCCTTTAGTCATTCTATACCAATACCATTACCATTTGAAATGCCTGCCTCAGACGACCTTTCGATTTCCAATGAAGACAGCTAAACAATCATAGTAAAGCTTTGAATTCAATTCATTTCTATTTTGGCATGTGCATCAAACTTTATATATCTACATTTAAAGGAACAAATGTACATTCTAAGGGCCTTACATTCTTTGTTGCACTAGAGAGGTAAGATAGGCTTAGTTCCCCCAGAAAAAGCTCCTTATCCTTAGCCACGAGAGTTCTTGCACAAGCCATGGACACAGCCTCAGCAACAGCAGCAATAGCTCCTCCATGAAATCCGGAAAAGAAATTCTGCAGATTCATGAACAAAACATCTTTACATTTGTTAGGTAACTTAGTTTTCAAAGACGATGAACGAAAACATACAAAAATTAACCCAACGTTCAGCGGAATCTTTTTTTTCTCCCAAATACAAGAACAATTGAAACACCCAAATACAAGAACAATTGAAACAGACATCAAATTGAAATACAAGTACACATTAGTGAGCAAAATGGGAGAATTCGATGACGATGTTAATAGCTTTGAAATGGGGTCTAACAAAGCATCTAACTTTGCTTTGTATAAGATCAAAGTCCCAATCATACAAGCTAATAGAATGGGCCTCCATCAATATTAATTTTGAACTGGTTATACAAGTAACCATTAAATCAAGCAATTTTATCTTCCTTCCCTAAATTTTCTCATCAAGCAAGCAAGAACACAGCTCAATTTAGTCAAACCCAGATAGAAAAACACAATGAAAACCCAATTCAAATCAAACACTTCCCGAAAGGGTCCAATCCTATTCCTCCAATTTCCCCACTATAAATAACCCATACCTAGAATTTTCTCAGCAACCAAACAGAACCACTGAAAATTACAAATTGAAGCAAAAAAAGAGACAAATAACGAGGGGAAGATAGATTACAGTGACAGCAGGCTTCACAGATACGACGCAGGTGACACGGCCTGGGGAAATGTGAAGGGGCTTGAGGAGGTCACGAATGACGTCGGAGTAGGTGTCCTTCTTAGCATCGAACTCATCTGGGACAGGGTCCGAGATTCCAACAACTCGGAGAAATTTCAGAACTCTGATTGCATCTTCCCGAGGAATGTCGTCTGCAATTTTTGCTTCGGAAGCGAAGCTCTCAGTGATTGCAATGGAGGTTTTCGCCATCTTTGTTTTCTTTCTGAATAGCTACGCTCCTCTTCCTCCTGTCTGTTTGGAACAATTGAACCAACTGCATGTTACCAACTGTTACTCTTTCGTTATACGCAAGTGGTATTTGTATTTATCTTCACTGATAAATCGGATCGAAAAATACGATTTTGAATCATATTATTAATAATACATTATGAGGCTTAGTCCATGCCTTCACTCTTTTAATTAGATCAAGTTTTAGTTAATTTCTTAAAATTTTAAATTCAGTCAGATTACACCCTAAGATTTAGATGTGTGTCATAAGTGTCACATGGCTAAAAAAATTAGTAAAAATAAAAAACGTTTTAATTCAAACTTTTCTTTGCATAATTTTGTTAAAAAAAAAAAAAAAAACAATGGTCCAATTTATGTCATGTACGTTGTGACCTATAAATTAACTAAGGAAGAGAGAGGTGCGGCAGTAGAGTGAAAGAGAAATAGAAAATAGGATTGAGGAATTCTGTGTGTTATTCTTCATATCTTGTGCCTTTATTCATAGTAATACGAAGAAATAGAAAATAGGATTGAGGAATTCTGTGTGTTATTCTTCATATCTTGTGCCTTTATTCATAGTAATACGAAGGAGAGAAGTTTGCTCTCCAAGTAAAACAAAATATAATAGGAAAAATCTTCTAGATCCCAAAGGATTCCTAATTTATCTCTATTTAGGATTTATTCAAAAAGAATTTTACTCTATTTTCTATAGTGGTTCCAATATAGTAACTCGAATATCCTTAAAGCTCAAAAGCGGCTTCCCTTAAAATTAAATCATTGGACAACATGATATGGGCAGTGCCATGCCTCACAATCAGGTTGGATAACCTTGAAAAGGGTTGTTAGGAAGGTAATTAGGTATGAAGTTAGCACATAGAACTAGACCACTAACTACCCACAAAATATACCTAAGCATGAGTTAATTGGATTAGTTGCATGTATTAACTTTTGTCAACTAACTCGAATTCGAGAATAGTAATGATATCCAAACACCAAACTTAAATCTGTGGACATAAGAAATTGTTCACAAAGTAAACCAAATGTACTGGGGTCCGGCCAACGTGGCCTTCCATGTCAAAATTTCGCTTTTCCAAATGTGTTAGGTAGAGCAAACTTAGTCTCATGATTGACTAGGGAAATGTACATAACCAATGATCTTTTCCGTCAAAATGGAAGTAGATACTGTAGGGTTGAGGTTCTGAATATTGTCCCTTATTCTTGAAGTTTTAGGTTACAGGTTCCAAGGAATCATGTTCTGGGTGTGATGTCACCCTTTGGCAGGCCCTGATTCTACCATATATTAAAAACAAACTTGATCATGAGTGTGAGAGAAAGACAGACCTAGATGTGGTTTCGTGAGGTTCCAGCCGAAGCTGGAGGAGTCTGTTCAACCTCTGCTGAAGCAAAGCATACCTTTCGGTGCAATTATGCCGAAGCAGAGCATGCATGTCGGTGTATCCCTCCCAAAGCAGGGTACCACCATTCAGTAGTCTTCAGCCGAAGCTGAGTCTATATCGTTCGATATCTCCTGGCTGAATCGCTGAGGTACCATTTTCTCACAGGTGTGGTAGTAATCAAATCCGATAATTTTCCAAACTTTTGCTCTCTTCACTGCTGCTGAAGGAGCAAGTTAAAGACATAGAAAGACGAGAAAATTTTTCTCTAGATCGAATATAAACTTCAAAATTACCTATTCATGGACATAAAGGTTTCAATCATGTCTTGCTTCAGGTAAGAGATTATCTTTTCATGATTGGAATGGTCCGTATGAGCGAGTCAAAGAGCCATGGAATCCTCTTTAGTGAGGTACTTCCATTTATAATGTTTCAGGCATAAATCTTTGAATAAAGAGCATGGTGGAGGCTTATTCAGCTCTTCCATGCCATAGTTGGCTTCAATGGTTTCACAGTTTTTCGTAGTCAAGTGGAGTGTCAAATCTTATATCCACATAAAATAGTATTTGTTTGAAATGTCCAAATCAGCGAAATCAATTTTGTTACGGTTTGACATTTCGTTGAATGTAGGGAACAAAATTGTGATTGGTGCTATGGAAAATAAAATCATCACAAACATCCAAATTAGAACATTTAGGTTCTACAACATGTTTTGGTTTAAATGGTTTAATCATGGAGAACTTCGAATCTCAACATGAATGGTGCATGTTAAGAAACTTCAAGTTTCTATGACATTTTTCTGAACTTCAGGTTTGAAATTATGAATTTTAGATTCAAACATAATATATACAAGACAATATATATAAAGAAATTGAAGACAAATATAATAAAAATGGGTAGCTTCGGGACCTTTTGTGTAAAATTTTAGGAAACGACCTTAAAAAGTATGAAGCTTTAGTTTAAACATAAATTTTTATTTTAATCAACTGAGCTGCGGGCCGGTAAGAGAGAAGTTGGGCTTATAGAATCTAGGCCCAAATATTGAGTAAGAAAGAAAAAGTGAAAATCAATTCCCATTATATGTAGCAGTTTTTCATGGGGCCCAAAGGAATAAAAAATAAAAAAAACTGACCATACCGAGTTTAAAATTAAAGAGGGCTGGTCACGGTGGGAAGAAAATAGCAACTCTTCTAGTATTTTTTCTCAATTATCATGGAAGAATATAATAATAATTTTTATTGATATATAGGGTTTTATTAATAGATAGTATAGATAAAGATTTAGAATTTGGAATAAGAAATGAAGAGTGGCAGTCAACCTCTAGTCAAACGGGGGTATTGGGAAGTTCGTACGAAACGTCAATAAATAAAGGTTTCGTCATGCAGTGGAGGAGTCAGAAATGCAAGTACAATTGTCACATGAAACTTGAAAACTGCACCATTCCTTCACTACTTTAACACCCTTACTGCTTCACTCTCTTTTCATCCAACAAATTCCAAACCCCAAACAAACCAACCAAAGAAAGATGCCTCTCGGAACCCTTGAAGTCCTTCTTGTTGAAGCCAAAGGCCTCAAGAACAAAGATTTTCTCTGTAACTCTCTCTCTCTCTCTCTCATGTTTGAATCTTTGATTTAATTATCTGAAATGATTTTTGGTGAACATGGTTTGGTTCTTAAATTTATGCTTCTCACCATCTGCAGATCTGAATTGTTTGGTTTTTCTATCAGCTAGATGCTGTTAATTTCAAGGCTTTATGAGCTTTTTTTTTTTTTTTTTTTTTTGTTCATATATGCATTTGTGTATGCATGTCTGCAAAATTAGTTTGATATTCGATTGAATACCCCAAACAAAAAATCATCAATTTTTAAAAATCCCTTTTCACTGATTCTTGGTAATATCAAGTGATGCAGAAATGATCTGATTTTATTTCTGGTGTTTGTTTTCTGCTCACTAGCGTGATCTTTATGTCTAATCCATTTGTTTGTATTTTGCTTATATGTTGGTAGATGCGTTTCATTTTCCAGTAATCGGCAAAATACGAACATACATTTCCCAAAACAAAAGAGAATAAAGATACCTAAATGACAAGCACGCACCTTTTTCAATATTACCATTGTTTTTGTTTGATTAATTCAATCCGATGGCCAGAACGAGGAAAAGGGGTGAACAAAAGGAGAAAAATGTTGCGCATAAATCATTTTCTTAACGGTTTTTTAAGCAATTTTCGTCTATATATATGATATGTTATTTTGATTTCTGATTTGAACACGCCGCTCGGTTAAATTTGTTTGCATTTGATTTCTGAATAGTGCTAATTAATGTATGTATGTCATGGGTTGAATACTATGTAGCAGTTAATAAGATGGATCCCTATGTTATTTTCACTGTGAAGACCCAAGAGAAGAAAAGCACTGTGGCTAAAGGTATACAATTGTAGCTACCCCTTGTGTGTGTGTGTGTGTGTGTGTGTATTGTTTGTGCACATTCCGATCGGATCCATCTGGTGTTGTCTCCGATTAACTGTGATTTAAAAATCGTACATGCAGGGAAAGGATCTGACCCCGAATGGAATGAAAGTTTTTTGTTCACAGTTACGGATGATGTTTCTGAGCTTCGTTTGAAAATAATGGACAAAGATACCTTTACCAAGGATGACTTTGTTGGCGAAGCAATGTGAGTACTCAATAATTTGTCAACTTTTTTCATTTCCATCTTTATAAGGTCACTCAAAAGTTATTTGCACCCTGTTATAGTGTTCTATCTCTGGTGAAGCTATCTAAAACGTGTGTAGTTCGATGTCTAATTTATCTATGGCCAATGCAGCGTTCCTTTGGAGCCATTGTTCGCTGATGGAAGGCTTCCTCCGACTGCATACAATATTGTCAACAAGGACCAGGAATATCGCGGGGAGATCATAATTGGACTTACTTTCACTCCTGAGCCTCAGGTATTACTGTTTATAGCTTACCAAACGTAACCAGAACTTCCGTTTTTGACTAGATTCGAGTTAGTGTGTGGTGAATCGACTATTTGTTTTTGCAGAGAAGCAGCTTCTAGAAGATATGCTGAGGAGAGCTATGGTGGATGGAAACAATTATCTTTCTAGGAATGACCCTGTGATTTAAAATGCAATGTACGATGCTCATTTAGCTGCTAGGTATTCGAATAAAGAGCATTAGTCATGTTGAGGTTCCCTCTTGGTGTACTTTTGCGTTTAGACTGATATTTATGTGCTTCAACTTATTTGGTGGAATCGAATATTCAGTTACTTTTACTCAGCGTCGCGGAAATGTTATTGGAACTCCAAACTCGTGCTTGCCTTCATACGAGGGATGTTCTTGGCACTACGTGAAGGGTATTGAAACCTTTTACAGTAACATTTCATATTATCGTAATCAAGATTTGAGAGGTCCCCTATTAGAACCGTCGTTACCCTATTAGAACCGTCGTTAGCCAAACTCATCATTCAATTATTCAAAGTCATTGTTTCTCAAACCTACCATTTTTTTCTTTGCATCTCGAATTTGCATCTCTCTATTGAAAATGCTCTAAACCAACGAGAGTTAGACAATGCCAACCATGCAATATACACATATGGCTTTGTTCATTACAGGCCTTGCGTTTTGAACAAATCAATAAGGTACAAAAGGAAAGACGTCAAAGAACCATGAACTTGACAATGGACACACGCATACTTGTCCTCAATGCACTTGCAAACTAGCTAAGGTTTCGTGATGGGAATGATTAGTGACGAATTAGAGGTGTATTCAATTAAAGATCAAATTTTTGAGTTTGATGACATTTTTCACTAGAAAAACTTTAGCGGCTGAGTTTCTTAATGGGAAGTGTTATTGGCACTCCAAAAATCTCATTCTACACTCCTCACAAGTCTATTTTCTTTATAAATATAGCAAATTTGGAGTGTAGAATGAGAAATTTGGAGTGCCAATAACAATTCCCTTCTTAATTTGTCAACCATATTTTTGAGTTATACATGTTATCTTTTGAGAATGTTATATCCACTGGGCATTCACTTTTTTTTTTTTCTTTTTTCTTGAAAGCTGCGGCATTAATTCATTAATAAAAGATGAGTAACAGATCAGTATAGTGGGCTGGTAAAACCCGAAAATCTAGGCAGTACAATCAGAGAGAGTAAAACATCCATGAGAATGTCGGGAGGCTTTTCCAAAGATATTCACATGGGTCAGTTAAGGCAAAACGGGCAAGACGGTGAGCAGCTTCATTATGTTGGCGGCGTGTATGCGTAATAGAAGCTCTAGTAATAACATATATCATAGCATAGGAATCCTCGACAATGTGCCCGATGAGGGACGAATTTAGAGGACCCTTTTGCAAGGCAAAGACGATCTGGAAAGAATCGCTCTTAATAATAATGTTATGTAAGCCCCATTGAACCGCCAACAAAAGCCCTTCTATAACCGCAAAGGCTTCGATTATGAGAGGCGAGGAAACATGCTCAAAAGTCTTTGTAGACGCAGCAACAAAATTACCGTGCTCATCACGGACCACAACACCAACTCCACCAGATTTGAGTGACTCACTCCAAGCACCATCGACATTTACTTTGAGGAATCCCAGTGGAGGTTTAGTCCAAGCAGAGGCAAGAGCCTGGGTCTGACAGGAGCTTCCACCTTAAGAGCTTTCTGAAAGTCGAGCCACCAGCTTGTGGCCTTAGCCATGAGAGCATCAGGTTTCTCAACCGTGCCTTTCCATAGCATATCGTTTCTTGCTACCCACATCGCCCACACCATTAAGCACAATTTGAAATTTTGATGATTGAGAGATGAAGCTAGGGATGTGCCCCAATAAAAAACAAAGAGGACATGTGAATCAGAATGGGGTTTGCCAATGGAAGTGGAGAGCCAATAACATGAGGCAAAACAACAATCTCGCAGAAGATGGAGGAGGGATTCCACATGGTTGTTGCAGAGCACACACATTAGATCTGTATGCATATGGCGTCTGTCAAGGGTAGATTTGGTGGGGATGATGTCCTGACAAAACCGCTAAGCACCTTTGACTTTGGGAGAGACCCTGGCTGACCATATTCTTTTCCAGATAGTGGATGATGCGGAAGGGACGTAGGAGGAGGCTTCATTGTTGGGGTTCTATAGCTGTCACCATGCTACCTGATAAGCACTCTTGACCGAAAAATGACCTTTCGTATCATAGTGCCAAATGAGTTTGTCTGACGGATTTTGAAAGTTAAGGGGGTTAGAAATGATCGCTTCCGCTTCAATGTCGGTGAACAGAGACTTGAGGAAGGGAAGGTTGCATTAGTGAGATTGATGTCCGATAAGTTGGTCCATAAAAGTGAAGCAGCAGCCTGTGGGTTTAGGTGAGAAAATTTTGAATTGAGAAGAGGAAGGTAACCATCAGTCCTCCCAAATTTTGGTAATGCGACCCAAACCAATCAACCAGTGGGAATCCCTTTCAATAATGGGCATACCAGCACAAATACTTTTCCAAACAAAAGATGCATTGTATCAAACATGACCTGAAAGAAGTTGCTAGTAGGATAATACTTTGCCTTAAGGGTTTGAGCCACCAAAGAGTGGGGTTCGTAGATGAGTTAAGTCGAGATTGAACGCATACATATTTTTGAAACCCAAGCCACCCTCCGATTTCAGGGCACAAAGTTTGTCCCAAGAGATCCAGCGAATCATTTTGGAATCGTTGATGCCATTCCACCAAAACCCCGTAACTATACGGTTAAGATCATCACAGAAGCTTTTGGGAAGGAGAAAGCAATGTATGGTACAAAGAGAAATGGCTTGGGCGACAACTTTGACGAGTAATTCGTGATTCGTAGAGATTAGAAGTCGGCCTTTCCAACCCTGCAACTGTTTCCAAAGCCTTTCCTTGATATGGCTGAAACATACCTGCTTATTCCGGCCAACTACAATAGGAAGCCCAAGATATTTCTTATGTTTGTCCACTTTATCCAGCCCCAGTAGACAACTGAGCCCATCCTGATCAATACGCCTGATATTGTGGCTGAAACAGACGACACTTTTCATAAGGTTAACAGATTGACCTGAGGCCTCTTCGTAAGCTTTTTGAACTTTGGAAATCTGGAGGCAATTGTCAACATCCGTTTTGGCGAAAAGCAGACAATCATTTGTGAACATGAGGTGATTGATAAACGGAGTGCCACTTCAAATGGAGATCCCCTGAATTTGCTCCTCATGGTCGAACTTAGTGAGCAGAGTCGAGAGGCTTTTTGCACACATGAGGAATAAGTAAGAGGAGATAGGGTCGTTCTACCGGAGCCCCTGAGCCAGGTGGAGGTAGCCACAAAGAGACCCGTTGATAAAGGAATATGAAACAATGCTCACACATCACATTAACATATTGGTTCGGTATAGAGGGAAGCCCATAGCTTCCAGAATACCTTTAAGAAACCCCCAATCCACACAATCATACGCCTTACTAATGTCAAGTTTCATAGCCATGAAGCCCTTTTTGCCTCGTTTACTCCTGAAAATGAAGTGGACAATCTCTGTGGCAAAGATGGTGTTGTCCGAAATCAAGCGTCCAGGAACAAAAACGCTTTGATAATGGGAAATAATCTTGGGGAGGATTAGCTTAAGGCGATTAGTTAAGATCGTGGAGGCAATTTTGTAGACGACATTGCAAAGGCTAAAGGGGTGAATGTGGGACATCTCGTTGGGATTTTCTTGTTTTAGGATGAGAGAAACGTAGGTGTAGTTGATTTTCTTGAGCATTTTCCCGAATTCATTGAATGTGAGGATTACCCTGGAGACATCAGAGCCGATAACATTCCAAAACCGTTGGTAGAATAATGGTGGGAGTCCGTCTGGGCCTGGGGCAATCAAGGCATCTATTTGGAACAAGGCAACTTTGACCTCAAATAATTTTGTCGCCTTATTCCCACCAGGTTAAGACTTAAAGATGTTGGAAAAGTAATCCAACATAATGTTTTCAATATTTCCTTCACCCTCAGTCAAAAGCCACAAATTTGATTTTTCACCTTTCTACCAGTCATCTTACGGTGGAAGAAGCGGGAATTACTGTCACCCTCATTTAACTAAGTGTATCGGGAACGTTGCCGCCAATAAGACTCCTCGAGGGAAAGAAGACCATCCAGCTGAGATAGTAGATTAGCTCTCTCAGTGATGAGATTCTCGCTAGCGGTTGATCAAGAATAAAGCCTAGCTTTGACTATATGCGATCCATTTCCAGTTGTTGCGAGCGAAGCATCTCCTGATGCCATTTTAAGAGAGCCACGCGAACCAACTCGATTTTCTTGCAAATCTGGAACATAGGAATGCTTGCCACTAGGGTACTTCAAGCTTGGCGGACGACATCCTCACACCCCTCATGCTTCATCCACATCTCTTCGAAACGAAAGAGGATGATTTTTCCAAGTTGACATGTTAAAGGTGGTGCACCACAGAGAAATGGTATTTGGATTTCCAGTCAAACGTCGTGAGGACCAGATCCAAGCATTCATTAATGCCACCATGGCGATTGGTCATCCAGGTAAACTTCCCCCTCCCCCCCCCCCCCCCCCCGGGGAGAAACCCATGTCGCCCAAGTTGCAGTCGCCAATAACTTGTCAAAATTTCAGAATCTGGTGGATGGGCCTGGTCCCCTCATCCTCATTTTCATCTAGGTGCATTTCATTGAAATCCCCACCACAGTTCTAGGGGAGCGAGGATTGGGTAGCCAGAGAACAGAGCAACGACTAGGATTCGCAGCGAAGACTAGTTTGATGGTGACCATAAAAACCAGTGTCAGTGATCAATGTTGCCATAACCATCGATTTATACGTCGATGTGTTTGAAGGAAGATGAAAGGATCCGTAATGGGGTTGCTAGATACTACAACAAGACTACACCCCTAGACTTTCCCACATAATTAACACAAAAAGCCAAATCGAAACCCAAGCTTAACTTTGAGAGCCATGATAGCAAGACTATTGCATTTGGACTCACACAGAAATGCAATGGTGGGAGCTTGCTGTTGGATAAGCACCGTTAGGGCTTGAATTGTCCGGTGGTTCCCAAGCCTTCGGTAGTTCCAGGACAATACTCTTATTGTTGTCAATGGGGCTAAGTTGGCTCAACCGCCGCTGATTTACCATAGAGACAATTATAGTTTATTTTCCTCCCCAGCCATCTAGATGTCTCAACTTCCTTAAGTTCTTTAAAGGAGCTGATGCAAACCTCGTAAAGATTTTTATATGAAGGGACCGCCAACCTGACCATCGATCCACGGGAGCCTACTGAGCCATCATTTCCCTTGAGATGTTGTTTATTTCCCTTGATTACAGTGTTAGAAAAATGGAGAGGCTTCCTTTGTTTGGGATTGTAGGATACCCGAGCTTTCTTAGGAGATAGGCCCGTTAGAACATCAAATTATATCAAATGATGGATTAGATTGAGCTGGGCTAAGTTGAAGGTAACACATGGTGGGTTTGGTCCACATCTTGAGGTAGCAAGTTGGGCTCGACCTTAGCCCCGGGTTCAAGCCCAAAGAATTAAAGCTCATAGAGTAGCACATTTGACTTTGAGAGGGCCCGAGGTGGTACCCTGTTTGGATCACATGACACTCAATGAAAGTCCATTCACAGCAATGGTTAGACAGCCATTAGAGAATTGGGTCCCAAAACTGTCTAGATGCCACACATGGTCGAGGTCAATGAGGGATGCTCGACGTGTGTACATAACAACCTATGCCAAGCTCTGATAGGTACAAAGGTGTCGTACCCAGCTATGGCAAATGTTGTTCCGGACATATGGAATTGTCATTTGTTGTTATCGATCCAGGTGGCTGATCGTTTGACATCTTCCTAACACTTCCTCCTCGCTGTGAATTGCCTTGCCTACTCTTCCCATACTTTGTCGAGGAGGCCATAGAAGTCGCCCACCAAGTTCCATTTACATCGCCAGTGACGTTCATTGGAACCTGTTGCCGTTAGATGTCGGGAAAAGGGAAAAAGGAAGGTCGTGGCAAGTGAGATACGAGAGGCACGCAGCTCAGCAAAAAACTGGCTATCGCTAGACCAACCTACCGATGATTTCCATGGGCAACCCCTAGAATTTCCCAATCGGCCACAGAAGAAGTAGAGCTGCAAAAGACCTTCGTATTTGAACCTAATGACTCAGGTACCCGATGTGGGGCACAACAAGAGATATGAGTGTACAGAAGCTTAGTGGTGTCAAAATAAATTTGCATGCGGATGAATCCACAAAAACCCTCATACATTTCCAAGACGGCCCCGAGTTTTTCCCCAAGGTAACGGGCATTCTTTTTGGTGTAGAGGTTATAAGGAATCTCGTGGGCTTGAACCTAGTAGATTGCCATGTTGACTTTTATGTCGTCCAATGAGTGGTAAAACGGCCAAGGCTTGACCGAGAATGTGTAACCCTTGACAAACCAAGGGTTACCTTCAAGAATTCAATGAACCCCTGATTTGTCCCCCACCGTAATGGAATAGACGTTGGATTTCACCTTGAAAACTCTAACAACTCTGAATCCATTCCAGACCACTGGGTATTCACTTCAAATTAAAATTAAGTTACAAATTGCAAGGGATTTGTAGCTCAGCTAGTTAAGAGTATTATTTTCAATTCTCTCTTCCCCAATAACGCTTGTGTTAGAAAAACAAGATTATATTACAGATTTAAAAGCTCTTTTCGCAAATTAATTAACCACTTCTAAGAGTCATGTTAGAGTTAGAGTTACTCAGCAAATCATGGAAATCCTAAGCCACCAATTTATCAAATGGGGTGCATTTTTGCTCACCCATATTAACTTTAGGGTATGCTCACCATACACCTTATTAGGTGCCATGTGTCCATCCTTGTAACCTTAGTTACTTGCTTATTAAATATATCATTTTCAATTTTCAAAACTATAGTTCCCCACCTAGCTAAACCCCAGAAACAACTACCCACCCATGCCACCCCTTCAATTGATTCTTCAAAGTCTAACCCCACCCCACCCACCACCCCCCCCCCCCCCCCCCCCCAAGAAAAAACCAATCTTCTTCGTGCCATGGTGAATCACCATGTCTCTGTTCTCCTTCTTACACTGTAACTCTAATTTTATTTTAGTTTATAAAGAAACCCAACAAATGTCATCACCAAGAAAATAATCCCAAATTAGAAAATCAAATCTATATGTGCATAGAAATATCCTCGCAAGAAACAGAAAGGCCTGATTCTTTAGGTGAGGTTGCTATCGAATTTCAGGGCTGCAAAGGCGTAGCCTTCGTGGTGGTCTTCGACTGTTGTTACAGTGGAAGAAAAATGAGGGAGGGCGGAGGACGGAGGACGAAGTCATGGCAAATTCGCCATGCACCTGAAGAAGAAGATTGGCTGAGTGGGTGGGTGGAACTTTGAAGAATCAATTGAATGGTTGGCGTGGGTGGGGAACGAAACACTGCTGGGCAGGGTTTGAGTTATTTATTTATTTTTAAGTTGAATGTTTAAAATTAGTTTTAAAAATTGAAAATGATATATTTAATTAACAAGTAACTAGGGGTTAGAAGAAGGGACACATGGCAGCTAATAAGTTGTATGGTGAGCATATACCAAAGTTAATGTGGGTGAGCAAAAATGCACCCTATCAAATGCAACAAATTATCTGGCATTTGGAAACAATGTATGTCAATTAATTGTTTTTTCTTATTAGCAGATATTTTTCTTTTAATTCCAAGTTATACATGCATAAATTAAAAACGTCATCGGCCAGAATAGGTTAGAAACATATACGCCTGGTTGTCACCATATGATTGTTGTGGTGGGACGGAGAGATGAAAACAACATCTAGTTTTATATATGGGAACAGAAGTATCTCATGAACCTGTCAACCCCTAATTAGCCGGGCTTGGTAAGAAATGTAACAACATCGTAGACTTTCACTCTCTTAATATATAAATGAATTGATTGTCTGTTGTATTGTGTTGCGTTGCTTTAGGTGTGTTGATAATTTCATCTCATCGGAAAGATGCCTCACGGAACGCTTGAAGTTCTTCTTGTCAGTGCCAAAGGCCTCGAAAACAATGATTTTCTCGGTAAATTTTGATTAATTCTTTTTTATTTTCAATATTATTTGTAGAAAACAAATATACATACATAAGAGAAATGATTTCTGGGTTGCACTTGCATTGTTGATTTCTGCTCCATCTTCTGTGGATCTCAAATCTGAATTCATACATTTTTGGCTGTCCATATACCTAATGCTGGCTAGCTGTTACAGATTTTTCCAGGCCGGATGAACATGTTCTAATTTAATTCACGTGTCGTGTATGTGTATCGAATTCATGTATACGCACGTTTGTAAATATGTCTTCGAATGTAAAAAGTTGGATCATAGATACAGTATCCCAAAAATAATCTCTTCACATCGAGCTGTAGTAAATTTTAAATGATGATATATAAATTCTCTCTATTTTCCCCATGTTCCTGTTTTTTTTTTTTTGTATTTACATGATCTAATTGTTTTATTATCTGTTTGATATTCGTGTATTTGGATTTAATTATCCTGTAATCAATCTACAATTGCCGTCAATAACAAACGAGATGATCTGCTAACATTATGATATTATGGAGGTGTTTGCACGCGGAGATTCTTACGTATATGCGTCAATATAACCTGCTTTTGATATCTCTCTCATCACGAGACAACAGAATACATCCCTATGACAGCAACAAATCTCCTGCTTGTGTGTAATTCATTGAGATTATTATGATTTTTTCTTTTAGATTTGTCTCCACATATAGTTTCTGAATGCTAATTAAGTTGCTAACTATATGTATGCCTGTATAGATTATGGGGTTGAATGTTTTTTTATGAGCAGGTAACATGGATCCCTATGTTATTTTAACTGTAAGGACCCAAGACAAGAAAAGCACTGTCGTCTCAGGTAATTTCCATATATCTCTTTCGCCCTCTAGGGTTACATTGGTGTGCAGAATACCGTTATCAATTGATTGTGCAACAAAAACAAATCTGTACATGCGTGCATGCTGCAGGGCAAGGATCTGAACCAGAATGGAACGAGACCTTTTCCTTTACAGTCTCCGACGATGTTGATGAACTTCGCTTGAAAATAATGGACAAAGATACCTTTAGCTCTGATGATTTTATTGGAGAAGCAACGTGAGTACTTCTCCTTTTCGTCCCTTAATTATGATTCAAAAGTACTTCTAAGTTTTTTCCGTCAAGCATTAGTGTGATCAAGCTAAGGGCTGGTTTGGTATTGCTGTGCTTTGAAAAAAAACTGATTCTGCTGTGCTGTGAGAATAAGCGGCTGTGAAATAAAGTAGCAGAGTGTTTGGTAAACTTTTTTGTAAAAGTGCTTTTGAAAAAAAAAAAACAGTAGTATAGTATTTGGTAAACTTTTTTGTAAAACAGATGTGAAAAAAAGTCGATTTTTCAAAGCTAAGTTTTGCAACTTCTTGTTTTTGGCTTTTTTTCATCCAAAACTGTGAAAAAAAACTGAAACTGAATGTTTACCAAACACAAAAACAGCTCACAGCTTTTTTTGATACCAGCTTTTTTCAGAATCACCTCAATATCAAACCAGGTCTAAGACTAGTGCTCGACAATTATCCTTGTAAAAATAAAATGTAATTGTAGAAATAACTTAGCACAGTATAATGTGACACATGTTTGTTACTTTACATGTTTAATTAGCTAACCTTTGGCCTACGCCTAATTAATGTAGGGTTGCTTTAGAGCCGTTGTTCGCTGAAGGAAGCCTTCCACCAACTCCATACAATGTTGTCAATCAGGACAAGGAATATAGTGGAGAGATTAAAGTTGGACTCACTTTTACTCTTGAGGTAATCATAAAAAATTGTTGATTACACTTGAAACTTATTAATTTTGTGATATGACTAAAAGTAAGTTAGTCTTGATTTAATTGAGACTCGATTGGATTAGTGTATCACATTTACAAGAAAAGATGGATGTCCTTTCATTTTTTTTTTCCCTACTTTTAGTCATTTTTGGTCATCATTTTCTTTTATTTTTGTCACAACTTTTATTTTTGATGTGGAAAGGCACTACTACTATCCCATGACCCACTGCATATTTTCTTTGTTGTTATTGTAGAGAAGCGGCCACGGCGACAGTTCTGGAGACTATGGTGACGTGGAGAGCTATGGTGGTGGGAGGAAAGGATCACATAAAGGTGAGGAAAGGTATGGTGGTGGTGCTGGTGGCGGCGGTGACTATGGTGGAAGTGGCGGCGGCTTTGGTGGAGGTGGAGGTGGCTATGGTGATAGCGGTGGTGGCTATGGTGGAGGTGCTGGTGGTGGGAGGAAAGGATCACATAAAGGTGAGGAAAGGTATGGTGGTGGTGGTGGCGGCGGCAGCAATGATTATGGTGGAAGAGGTGGCGGCTATGGTGGAGGCGGAGGTGGCTATGGTGATAGTGGTGGTGGCTATGGAAATAGTGGTGGCGGCTATGGTGGAGGTGGCGACGGCTATGAAGGTGGTGGCGGTGGTGGTGGTAGTAGTTATGGCAGTGGTGGTGGATGGAAAGAATCATCTAAATCTGAGGAAAGCTCTGGTGGATGGAAAGAATCCTCCACATATAGAGGATGAGTTTATTATCATAATTGACAGTACTGTAATGTATGATTGATTATCATTTAGCTGCCTGGTCTTATTAGACAATAAAAGAATAAAGTGCTTTAATCTTGTTCGAGGTTCCTTTCTACCTGTGGACCAAAAATTTTACTATGTTACGATGTATGACATTATCGAATAATTAAAGTGTGAGATGTGCATCTATGAAGTCATTAGTATTATTGTATTCCATGTTATTAATGTCGGTGCATTGCAAGTGAAAGGCTTTAAGTTCAAAACTCGTAGATGATGAATTCGATACTAAATTAGGTTGTCCATTGTGTGGCTTAGCTGAACTCTCATTCCCCTTATACCATCTCCAACCCTTGGGCTAAAACCTAAAATTTTTAGCCTAGAAAAATTAGGTTTTAACCTAGAAACAGTTTTTTGGCTCAAACCCTTTTGAGCTAAAATTTTAGCCCCAAATCATTAAAGAATAAATGTAGGCTAAATTTTTTCTTAAAATAACTTTTTTAAAAGAAAAAAAATTATGTAGACTATCCTGATTTAATTTTAGAACATTTTAACCTAAAAATATTTAGGAAAACTAATGAAAAGGACTTGAAAACTTTGAGTTTTAATGATAAGGATAAAATAAAGGGTAAAGTGAATAGTACCAAGATTGACTTTTTAGTGTAAAAATGTGGTTTCTCATTAAAGTGAACAATACCGTGGGCTTTTCGTTAAAACTCCCTAAAATATTTAGATTCTGACAAATATTGAAAAATCACTAACCGACACCATAAAACTCGTGAAACACTATGAAAGAATATGAAACACGTAAAAGAATTTTTTTTTAATTACTTTAGCCGTTGGATTTAAATTTGGATTGTTAGATTTTTTTTACCGTTGGATTTCATCAAATTAGATCTTAACCGTTGGATTCAATTAATTTATTAATATAAAACTAAAAAAAAATATACATATATGGTGGACCAGCCCCACAAACCCAAGAGGAATCTTGGGCTAAATTTGGTCTATAAATGAGTTTTGAGTTTTAACTCCTATTTGCCCCAAGGGTTGGAGCAAGTTTGGGTAAGTTTAGAATCTAAAATTTGAGTTTTACTTCAAGAATTAGAGTAGGTCTTTAGTGTAAAGTACTAAAAAAACAAAGGAAAAAAAAAAAAGAAAAAAAAAGAGAGCATACTTGAAAGTGAGCATCCAATGACGTATATGTTTGGCACTGCCAATATTTTCAAGGTATGACCTTCACGGGCATGTGCTTTTGACATTTTTGTTTACTCTTAACACAATTCTCAGCATCATACACCAAATCATTCATGTATTAGGCCCACTGGCAACCCATCCCTTAAGGCTTAAGCGATTCTAAATCTTTTAATTAAAAAATAAAAGTCAAGGCAATAGTTGAAATTCTTATCATGAGTGCAACGGTAAATGCTCTAACCACTTAAGCCATAAGTCTAAAATTATTCAAAGATAACATTTTTGATTCAAATCTTCTCAGTTAGCTTGAATAGTCCCATCACAAGATTTTAAATTGCACACAACAAATAGATATCAACCTTTTGTTGATAGAATTTGAACATAAATCTTTTTCGAAATCAAATTAGTTGTCTTGTGACATCCAAACGTTCATTCATCCGATTCATGCTATCGTCAATTCATTCTAAAATTTTTAATGAACAAGTGTAATAACTATACACAGAAATAAATTTCAGTTGAGGTTACTTGGAGTTGAAAACAGGAAGCCATATTTTGTAGAAACCGATCCAAGTGAACAAAGTCAGCTCCTATTCAGATTCAGACAGGCTTGGTAAATTGGTAAACTGGTAACTGATGGTAACTAGTAACTCCTGAAGGCTCTTTAAATAGCTGACAGGCCAATGACTCGGTGAGTTGTTCTTCCTAAAGCAATTGCAGCTTATAAAACTGCAAAACCAAACTTGCAAACTACTCGGTCTTGTCTCTTTCTGTTGATTTCAATCTTCATCCGATCCAAACATGCCTATCGGAACGCTTGAAGTTCTTCTTGTCGAAGCCAAGGGTCTCGACAACAATGATTTTATGGGTAATTATTTTCTATCCCCACTCTGTCTCTGTATGTGTAATATTTAATCACGAACCTTAGATCCTCAACATTAGTTTATGCTGATCATTTTTCTGTAAATAATTGTATAAAACGACATCGGGGTTGCTTTCTGATCCATCTATATTGGTATGTGTGTGTGTGTGTGTGTGTGTGTATGTATTTGTGAGGGTAAAAAGTTGAGTCTTTGATGCAGTAACCCAAAATAAAGAATCCCATGAAAGTTCTTGATCCCTTTTCATGGATCCATACTAATTCAAAGTGAAGTAGAAAATAAACTTTTTGATAAAAGCGATAAAAAGGAAGGGATCGTAAAAATTCGGGACGTCAGGTGTAAGGGTGATTGCTCTTAACAACGATCTATAGTCCCTTTACAGTAAAGTAGAAAAGATCTATCAAAATTTCACTGGTGTTTTTCTCATCAGTATTACTTTTGTGTTTTGACATGTTTATTTGGATTTACTTAAAATTGAAAAAGATCCGATCAACATTTCCTTATGAGTTTATGATCCTTGAGTGCTAATTTTCATATCATCAGGACATATATCCGGCTGAATTCCGGTTAAGTTGAATCGATATTTTTGTAGATTGTTTCATAATTTGATCTGAACCTGATGTTGCCTTCTAAAATCTGTCTGCATTGAATTTCTGAATATGCTAATTATGTGTATACTCATGGGGTTGAATACTTTATGAGCAGCTGACATGGATCCTTATGTCATCTTAACTGTAAAAACCCAAGAGAAGAATAGCAATGTGGTCTCAGGTAAAGTTCTAGCCATCTTCATCATTCCGGCGCATTTGCTGCAATAAAATTTGTGTTGCTTAAAACTTGTGCATGCTGCAGGGCAAGGATCTACACCAGAATGGAATGAAACCTTTCTATTCACCGTCTCAGATGATGTTTCCGAACTTAATTTGAAAATCATGGAGAAAGATAACTTCAGTGCGGATGATTTTGTCGGAGAAGCAACGTGAGTGTTTCATTATGATTCTTTAGTATGCGGTCACTCGAAAGAAAATTGCACCCTGTTCTGTCTGGTGCTGCCTTGGTCTGATTAACTTATGTGTGGCCTATATGCAGCATTTGTTTGGAGCCAGTGTTCACTGAAGGAAGCCTTCCTCCAGCTGCATACAATGTTGTCAACAAGGACAAAGAATTTTGCGGAGAGATCAAAATCGGACTCACATTCACTCCCGAGCCTGAGGTATTGCTTCTCGAAAGTTCGCTGCTCAGTCTGCTAAATTTCGTCTGGTTGTTTTGTTTCTGCATTCGTGTTCAGTATTTTTCAGACACTGGAGTGTGTTTGACTTGACTGTATTCATTGTTGCAGAGAAGCGACAACATTCCTTCTGGAGGATACGGTGAGTCCGAGGAGAGCTATGGCGGATGGAAACAATCGTCTTACGGGGAGGAGTAGAGGATGGAGGAGCTTCAGTCATGTTGGAGGTTTCTAATTTGGTGTGTTTCAGTGTGTAAACCTACATATTTATATGTGCCTCAACTTGTTTGATGGACCGAAATAATCAGTCAAGTTTATGTAGTTTGATTTCGATTGTTTTTATAGTTTCTTTGTTCGATGGCGTTCGAATTTTATCTTTCGTTTTCAATCCAACATTCCTGCTCAACACAAGACAAAAATTCTTAACAAATAAGTTGTCAAACATTCTTAACAAATAACTTGTTTGAAAGTTAATCCCAAAACACCTTGGATCGAATCAGATTGAAACAACAATCTGTCCATTTTATTCGTTCTTATAACGCATCGTTCGTCTCTCATGCCATAATGCATACAAGACTAAAATTGAAATACCAAACCGAAGTAAATTCAGGAATTAACCAAACTGGAAATGCATTATTCCGAAGAAACTGGAGAAAAGAGCAATCCGACAATCAAAAGAAAAGTGAATACTCGGCACCCTGCAGAGACAAATGGATAACCTGGAGCCTTATTCTTTCATAGCTTCTGATGCTTCAAGGTCACCAGCTTGAATGCTCTTCCCAGCCTCACCAGCTTCAGTGTCCTTCCCAGTATCACTGCTTTCCATAGGGTTGGCGGTTTCCTCTCTTTCTTTACCTGAAGTAGATGGTGCAATTAATAAATCATGAGAAGGAAACACAAAACACTACTAAGCGAACCAGCGGTCCAGCGGCAATGCATTCCAGATAAAAAATTTTCTTTTCTGTAGAAATTAAAAGACACCAATATAATGCGTAATGTACAAGCGAAAGCTAGCATTTTTTTGATGTTATCACATGATCTTTAACTAATATATATCTTCAAGTTTGAGTGCAAGAGAAAGATAACTTTGACGATATGATACGTGCAAAGCTTCGGAACAAATCAAAGGGTCCTTGCAGTTCAATCCTATTAAAAACAAACTATTTCTTATAACTTGCTACAGAGAAAGAAAAGGAGGTGTCAAACACTTTGTAGTTCAGAAATTTACCCAGATTCACAGGCAGCGGCCTTGAGCTTTGACCGCCAGAGTTTCTCCTGGTTAAAGAGATAGGTTTGTTCTTCCTGCGTTTCCTCTTCAGTTTGTTGATCTTACAATCCTACAAGAGGATATACGAGTAAGACAACGTCCGACAGTATAGCATGTCTGATAGGTCTTCTACATAATTTCATGTAGTACACTTAGAGGGTCCCATAAGTAATAAAAGAAAATCAAGTCCATCAAGTCTCCCAGATATAATATGAACAGTAATGCGAAGATTCTCAAGGTAGCGATCATTACAATATATGAGATGTGAAAATATGAACGAAGATGACTAAATGTTTATAGAAGCAAAGCAACAACGATAAAACTCACCGGTGCATATATTGAAAGCTTGTTTTCCTTCGCATAGTTCACATATCGCATAAGATCTTCATATGTCGAAAAATGCTGACCAGTTGCAGGACACAAGTAGTGCTATAACATCGAAACATTAAAACAAGCGATCACTCAGTTCTGAAACCAGTTGAAACATGGGGGGGGGGGGGGGCACAAACATTTAAAGTCTCATAAATTTTGCTTTCAGAAAAATAGCATGCCACTCTAAGTAAAGTAATTTTTATGTTTTAAGCCAAGAAAGTGGAAAGTTGTCTACTGCCATTTTCATGATGGAGAAAACATGCCACAATCAAAGTACTGATCAGGCTAAATATGCCAAATCAATTATTGATTACATAAACCGGTAAAGATAGCCCAAATAACTTGACAAAAATATTTATTTGTATCATCAAAGTTAGGAAATGGGCCTGCAAGCTACATAAATGTTCATCTATTCGCAAGCACAAGCACACAAGATGACACAGAAAGAAATATCAAAACAATTATGCTCACTTATGGAAAATGCTTGACTAAGGACTCCCTTAACATGGATTAAAGATCTTGGATATTTATATGAAAACAGTAACAGAAAGCTTCTGTTCAAACTGTAAAAAATTGATGGCTTAGAACCCTAGCATCATATGACTACGGGTACGTTTCTTGAAACTCCACAAAACGCTACTCTGAAGAGTGAAATTAGTGCACAGAGGCAAGACTTCTATCAAAGAAGAAACCACCAAATACAGCGCCATCAAACATTCAAGAAGCAATCCAACATGCATGTTTTAACTAAAGAATAAAGTATTGTGCAGTAAGATTTAAACCAAATTTGCTAAGTTGATCTAACACCAAATACAAAATTCACTTCCCAATTTACTAATCTTATGCAGATGAAAATTCTACGCTAAATCACAAGAAGATTGAGATTAGAGAAATAAATGAGATTTTTGTTAAAAAAACAAATGCCATTTCAGTTTAATAGAAAATTAAATTAACTTTCAACTACTAGGAGTTCATACAGAAGGAGAATTACATCAGCTGTCAATCTACTACCAAAACTGAAACATATTACAGCAGTAATGGAACTCATGCATGTGTAGAGCATAAGATTGGTTAAAAATTCAGATCTAGAACCGAATAAAATCAGTAGACATAAATGAGAGCCTGGGAATCAGGTGTTTAATTACCGAGGTTTTGGAGCCTTCGTCCTTCAACTCCCACCCGTCAGGAATTGGCTTTTCCAAATTCTTATCTTCCATTGATGTTTCCGCTCCTGCGCTCTAAATAAACTCCCTTCTATCTCCACTCTGCTTGAGGGTCCTTTTAAACCTAAATTTCGATGACAACGAGGCATTGCGATGGCAATTCGATAAACACAAAAGATGCCTCCAAGTCCACGTGTTCCCATCTTCACAGTGTGTTTGGACGAGGGGCCAAAACGTAACTGAATATAGAGAGAATTAATTTTTCCGTAAGAATATAGTAGAACAACTGGAAATGACAAACCAAACAGCGCACCATTCACAAGAAAATTCAAACATTCAAAAGGGGGATGAATGCAAGATAGAGGCGAAAGTGTTACCAAAAATGAATAACCCAAAAAATTCAAACATTCAAAAGGGGGATGAATGCAAGATAGAGGCGAAAGTGCTACCAAAAACGAATAACCAAAGCTTTGGAACATTCACATTTCAGCCCTTATGATACTTGATTTTAGAAATCCGCAAACTTATGTGTTGCATACCAAATAAGCATATGAAGAAAATAATGCAAATTTCTGACCTCAAACTGGAAATGACAAACTAAACAGCACACCATTCACAAGAAAATTCAAACATTCAAAAGGGGGGATGAATGCAAGATAGAGGCGAAAGTATTACCAAAACCGAATAACCAAAGCTTTGAAACATTCACATTTTGGCCCTTATGATATTTGAGTTTAGAAATCCGAGAACTTATGTGTTGCATACCAAATAAGTATATAAACAAAACAATGCACATTTCTGGTCTTAAACTGGATAACAACCACGAAAGGAATCGATAGGCAACACTTTGAGCCCAGTAGGAAATTATAAGATATGAGTAGCTTAACTGGGGTACATAAAAACAGTAGAATCCATCAATGTCAAAACACATTTGATTTCTTATACGCCCACTTGTTAAATTCTTACACACACGCACACACACTTGAATTAACACTTTCCAAATTCTGCATTCAAGATAGCTAGTAGCCAACCAAGTGAGATACAAAACCCGAAACCCTTAACATTCATGAAGTTCTTAATAAAAATTTCCATTAGTCTTAACAGCTGAATTCCAAAACCCCAAAAAGCAATAATCACTTCATAATAGCTGAATTGCTACGAATTGCCACAACATACACTAGATTTTCTTGTCCCATGAAATAAAAATGAGTTGAACAGCACCAGATAGAGATCGGAATCTGGAATCCGGATTAAATTCAAATACCTTTTGACTCCAATTGGACTAATATGATCCTAACAATAGTGGCAACAAATCTACCCCAAGTTGAACACACACACACACAATCATGCAATCAAACAAAGCAATATGGGAGAGAGTGTTTAAATTCCATAACAATTCCATATATGCAAATATGTTCTAACAATACACACCAAAACTAGAAAGTAGTATCTGATTACTTTCTACATAATTTTTTTCTAGGAGCACTACTAAGTTTCATAAAACATTAAAAATTTAAAAACCAAACAAAGCAATATGGGAGAGAGTGTTTAAATTTTCTCTTCTCGATCAATTAGAAACCGTTGGCCACCATTTTCTCGGCAACCAAACAGAAAGAGTAACAACTACACTAAGACAAATACAATTGAGAGAGTTCGGTTCTACCTTCGAATTTCTTCTTCTTCTTCTTCTGCCTCATGATCCGCGAGCTTACAGAGATGAGAGATTGCTCCGTGGCTTTGCTGTGTTGACAGTTGAACGACACAGCTCCAGTGTTGGGTCGGTGGGAATTAAAACCCCTACGTCAAAACGCCACGTAACGACACCGTTGGATCGGCCTCCGGAAAGGTGCGTGGGCAACATTTTGTAACAATGCCTCGTGTCGACGGAGTCGAACTCACGTCGTAATGCAACCACAATACTCCTCTCCACTACTGTTGTGAGGACCACTTGCACTTAAATTTTGCGTAGTTGCATGACTTATTTCGGCCTTCAAAATAATCGGTGTAATTTCCCCTCCTAGTAGTTGAAAAGGTCAGTGGCTGTGGGGTTTATAGATCTAGGTTTTTGAGGAAGGAGGAAGAGCTTTGCGTAGAGAGTCACGAGAAAGTTTATATTTTTGTGTTTGATTCAGTCGCCATAAAAGTTGGAGTTGCAGGAATTAGATAACCCAAATGTAAGCCCATGTTACATTGACATCTATGCCCCAGATGGGTTGTCATAAGTTTGTTAGCGTTTCTTTGAGATCACGCTTAGTTTTAGCGATGCGGGGTTTATAGTTATTTATGCGACTTTTGTCTGCTTTGGTTTTGTATTTGGCTGTAACTACATTTTCTTTTTACCTCGTCCTTGGAAAAGCAGGATAGAGTGAGCAATACAGCCTATGGGCCGCAGTTAGAGCACCGGTCCAAATATTGTTGCTGCATAAACAGTCGAGCGCGATGAAAAATACCAAGTAACCACACGTATTAAACGTAAGTAGTATCCACAACAATGTATATGTACATTGCAGTTATAATTACAAATGCAAGTTCCCCCTCCCTCTTGTCCAGAAAGACTAACAATGATAAATTAAACACGACGTTATACGCAACAATGTACATGAACATAATTCGACTTGTGTATTTTGTATAAATTATCCCTCGATTCCCACCCAGTTCTCAATTTCGTTTACCTGCAGGCATGGCAAACCCAAGCTCTTTACATTGTTCCTCATCTGGTTGCAAACTCTTCGGGATTGCACCGAATATCTTCCGTGTTGTTTCAAAACCAGAAGCCACATGATGCACATATGCTGATGCATTCTCCACTGTACTCCAAGCACCTAATGAGGTAGACATAAAGCGTTTCGAAGGATTTTTTGATAGCTTCCTGGCAAAAGCCTGGTCTAGCTCAGCAACCCTTAGAAATCGTTCCGTGGCAGCTTCCCATGAAAGCTCATGCCTCTGTGCATCAGTCAGCTGGGCAGGCTCTTCAGCAAGCACGTGCTGTGTGAGCTTAACAAACCCATCAGCATTGTCATATGTTCGACAATTCGGGAATTGCTTGAAGAATTCATTTGAGGGGTGATTGGCACATACAACGATTTTACCCATTGCCAATGCTTCTGCTGTGGTTGTGCAAACCACATCCGTGGTGCTTGGATTGAGGAATACTTTATAACTGAAAAAGTACAAGGATAATCTGTCAATATCCAACCAGGCCGATCATCTCTATGAGAGAACATCTCAAATGAATAGAGGTATTTTTGGAAAGGGAAAGGTACAAATTGGTAATAAAACTGCCCTAGAACAGCCCACTGATAACCATGAGACTAATTCAATTTCAACCCCCAGAATAACTACAGTACTTGTATAATAAGGGTGAGCCATCCTATCATTTCAGTATCCAGAATAAGAAACGATTGGTCAAGGCCAACCATTTTCCACAAGAATTGTTGGTCGTGTGTAATGCAATGTTGGACAACTAAACTTTCTTTTTCTGAATGTCATTAAAAATTTAGACAAAATGAATTTGATCTTATGAGGAAGCTGGACAGATAGCTAGGAAGCTTACTCGTGAAATTGAAGATCAGCATGGTCACAACCAGGGTGGACTCGAACGGCCAGTTCCAATCTTTTGGCAGCTTCCTGAACTTGATCAGAGTCCTCCCCACTTCCATATAAATCAACTTCAAGTCCAGTTAATTCCTTTTGATGATCCTGCAGAAGCTTGAGTAGCTCCTTGTAGCCTTTGCTCCATACCATCTTCCCAATGTAATAGGCACCTTTGGTGAAGGCCTGGACTCCATTTTGTTGTTGCTCTAGCTTTTTCTTGCCTATCTCCAGAAATTTTGGGTTGACTCCATGAACATTGCAAACAATGGATTTAGGATAATCCTGGGTGGCTGCAGATAACCGGATTACCTACATTATGGCATAGGTGAGATCTGGTTAGCATGTATAGCAAGACAATGACAATGATATCCGCATTCATCTCTCTCAAACTTCATCATCATCAATCATAAGCAGACTTATAAAAAGGATACAACAAACTACCGGCACAGCTTTGTTGTCATACAGTAGCAACTTGAAGAGCATATTTACCAAGTCTAATGCAAAAGCTAGAAGAGGCTAGATAAAATAAATGAAGGAAAGCAAAAGATATATTACTATTCATCAAAAATAATTTATGTAAAAGAAAACTAATATTTATCAAGATGTACCTTATGACAATATATTCCAACAACCCAATTATTTACATATTTAAGAAGAAATGCTTTCATTCTTCCATTCCTCTCCCTTCTCACATATTCCAAATAATTGGTGTGGATGATTCCTACAACCAGCCGGAACTTAATCTTCCATCTCTTCCCGTGATGAAACCATGTAAGGTGCTCAGGCTCCTCAAGGATGGCAACATCTGCATTTTCATCAGGGACTACTTCTGAAATATCTCCAGCAGCGAGGATGCTCCTTTTATCTAAGGAAAACTGCGATAGAATTGACGTCACAAGTTGGTACTACTACACAAGGAATGGAAACAAAACAGCAGACATCCTTGAAGGTACGAAAATAAGGAAAAGGAGAATATTGGATAGGTCACAGGGTAAGATGGGTCAACTTGGATGTCCACCACGTTGACTCACGCCATGGGCTTCCACCATCAGATAGACTAATAGTTATTAAACTCATAATATATTGGACTGAACAGAACAGGAAAGATCAAAAACGGAAATTAAATAAATATGACACTTTCTTTTTTCTTAAAACATCATAGGTTTCAATAATAAGAAAAATGGACGGCCACACAACCTCCCCTTAAAGGCATGCACAGTTATTCCTTTTAGATTATGAAACCCTTGACTAGCAAATAAACTGGCTTGTACTTCTATTAAATCTTTGGGTATATATACCTTTCCAGGATAAAAAAGTATACTGAAATCAGATTTGAATCCAATCCTCTCGTCAACCCAGTGACGGACATAAGCCTCCTGCTCCGAAGGTCTGCTGAATGTGATATTGTTAGGATATACTAGTTTTTGATCTTTCAACGATAACCAAGGGATAACCAAAGAGACAAGTCTCTCCCCATCTTTTGCAAGATAGGCTGCACGGAATAGAGGGTTGACGGCAGTTCCAGTCATCCATGGAAGACTTGCAGTAGTAAATATCACAATATGTCGCTTTTTATCCATCCAATCATAAGGAACGCATGCGAAAACCAATCAGCTCTGTACACTACTTCAGCACTCTCTAACAATTTGATCAAACAGATTGTAAACTGCAGTAAGTAAAAAAAAACATGAACAATCACTCAAATTGCATAACGAACAATGACCATTGCAACACATTAAAAATCGAAGCAGCCCAGGTACTTTTCAGCATAGTTTGTATTAAATGCACACACAAGAAAATAACAACGTCATAGAACTACGATTTATAGACACTTGGCTGCGAATTCGATACTAATTTCCAATCACACCTAGTTATATGATTCTTTTACACACAAAAGGGACAATTAAACATTGATTATAAGTATGATTTACGGTTAATACTTGATTAAATTTTCTCGAGATGGATAAAATTAGACAAGAATTCGGCGATATCCTCAAAATTTCTATGATCCAAAACGCAATATCGAAGCGACCTAATTCGAACGATACAGCACAAACAGGTACAGAAATTTCATAAATTAAATTAAAAGCGTAAAACGTATATAAAATTAAAAAATTTCTGGGAAAATAGTACCTTATAAATATTCCGGGAAAAAGAGAGGAATTGAAGCTCAGGTTTTGAAGGAATTTCAGGCAGAGAGAGGGGGGGAAGGGGACAGGAAAGTTGGTTGCCTGGTTGGATACGTTAAGTGGAGGAGGCGGTGAGAGAATAAGCGGTATCCGTCTGTGGAATTTTACGCGGTTTGACCCAAAGACATGAGAAATATTTCAACCGGAATATGTGGTATGTTTTTGTGTTTTTATACAAGTAGTGAAAAATTTATTTTTTAAATTATTAACTTTTTAATCTATAAATTTAATTATTTGTATAATGATACGTAATATACTATCTCGTGTTCGGTTACATTGAGAAATCTCTTCAAAGATATGACCCAATATTAGGGAAATTTTATTTAAACCCATGTAACCTTTTTCTATACCCAACTTAAATTTTAAATGTTAATTGTCCATTTTACCATATTGCATAGTTACTATTAAGTACCAAATAAAATTAATAATAAAACTCAAATTTATCAATAAACCCACACATTATAATTAAACCCTAGAATTACTCTTTGTTTATTCTACATTCATTCTGGCTAAAACCCTAATAGCTCTTATAGAGAAAAAACAAACTTTCTTTATGTTTATTTTTATTGATAGATGGTGATTTTGAAGTTTTAAATCTTCCAATTAAGATATGACTCGATTTATGGATATTTTATTTGTTTGATTTAACTATTTTTAGAGTTTAAAAGATAGAGTATTTGGATTTCAATATTTTTTCATCAATCCCGCATAGTACCCTTTTTTTAACTTTCTGCAACAACAAATTGTTGTAGGCACTCTCCCGGTCTCTGTCTGCATTCCAAAACACCCTCCAATATGATTTGTGCTGCTGCTGGTACATGTATGGCTGCTGGTGTCCTGTGTCCACATGCCCGCAAATACGATTTACATTTTTCTTGTGACTGATCAATGCTTGAAGGCACTGATTTAGGAAATGAGTCGTCCACAATCACTATGTATAATGAATTAAATAGCTAACAAATCCACCCACTGAACCTTGCCTGATACCTTTTCAAAAGCTAAAATCATTGGATGGCTGCACAATGTCATTTTAGAGTTAAGACGTAAAGATAAATTTACATATTAAATTAGGTTTGTAAGGATATTTTAGGTAATAAATTTAAGTTTAAAGAGATATTGATTGTTTAGTTAAAAATCAAATGAATGCAAAAAGTACATTAGGCGTACAAAAAGGTTACATGAGTTTAAATAAAATTTTTCAAACACCTGTCATCCAGACATTTGTTGTCTTGTTAACCAAACACCCTACTTCATCTTAAAGCCATAACCAAACACACATCTTCTTCCTTGCTTCTTTCCCAGGCCCGCCCCCAACCTCTGTCCGTCAATCTCATCCCGCAAACCCCTCCTCCGACCATCCCAACCACTTCCCCGTGGATCTCCGTTGTCCCCACCCCAATTTCATCCCCAACTCTCTTCCATAAATTCCATTCCTAACCCCACAAACATGGAGAAAAGAAGATCCATCCCCATGGAGCACTTTTCTCCCTTCGCCGGAGACCTTGTCGCCCCCAACCTTGATCTGGAAATTTACCATTGCTTGCAAAGGAAAAATCTATCAGTAGTACAGAGATCTATAGCCATAGAGGTTGGTAAGAGATGGATGGTGCGTATGGGCAACAAAGAGGAACTTGGCTTCTGGGAGGAAGGGCATGAAAGTGGTGGATGAATGGGTCTGTGTTTCTTCATCGTTGGAGTTAGCGAGAGGATGGATGTTTGGTTGCAAGAATAGTTGATAATTTTAGTATGTATTAATGATACACGTGTTTTTTTGTTAGTGGCCCACGTCATAGTAAGTACACTTATCGTACTGAACAGTCAGTTGTTTGGGCGGATGGTTTGCCATACGACGTCGTAAAATGGCACCTCGGTTGGTCCGGACGTTAACGTTAAACATTAACTACGAAGGCCGTGGAACCTCGTTGTCGTAGAACTTTTGGTGTCATTTTTATATAGATTTCAACTCGAGTTGTTTTTTGTTTGCTGGTAGTGGGGTATTTTTTGCAATTTCACTTTTATGTTATGTAATATTAAATATTTTAAGTATTAAATTATTTGTGTTTACGGAATTCTACTAAGAGTAATAATTTAAATAAGTTTAAGTTATTTATTGCTCATGGCATTTAATATTATGCAACATAAAAAAAAAAATTTCCGTAATTGTTGATATAGTAATGTTTCTTCCTTAAAAAATTGACAAGATTGAGATTTTACCTACAATGGTCGATAAAGTATTTATTTATTAAATAGTAGTATAGAAAGATTAGGAAACTAAATTAAATAGTAGTATAGAAATATTAGGAAACTAATTGACAAATGAGAAGGATGGACTTAGTCTTACAATGGGTTAATAATAATGTGGTTCAAATTCACCTTTAACGAGAATCGAACCCTAATACCACTAGACCATATTACTAAGTGACAACTATATTTTACATTTTTAAGTTTGAAGCAATTTTCAAGTGAGTTACAAAGTTCCAATTTTTCTACATTAAAATTTTGAATTAATTCATATGTCTTTGAGCCATTTGGTACTACAGTTTAGTAGCATTTCTCTTCACTTGTAAATGAGAGGTCTTAGGTTCGATTTTTGACAAACATGAATTTGAACCACATTATTGCTAGCCCAATGTGAGGATAAACACAACCCCCTCATCTTAGTGTAGATAAGATCGTTTGTTCAAAAAAAAAAAAAAAAATTCTTGTCTTTGAACGTCTAAACCTTTTATTAACTATTCACCCATATTTTGAGGGGAAATTTTGAAAATTAGCCAATTTTGAAAAATAGCTAACATATAAGTTATACAAGGCTGTAAAGTGCTCACCAATAGGCTCAAGGCCATTATTCCTTTGATTATTTCATAGACACAAAGCGCCTTCGTTTCAGGTAAAACGATATCGGACAATACCATTCTTGCATCAGAGATATCTAATTACATGTTTAGAAGAAGACGGTGAAAAAATGGGTTCTTATTTTTAAAGTTGGATATTAGCAAGGCATACGATAGGATCGAGTGGGGATACGTGCATGGAATTCTCATTAAATTGGGGTTCTCTTCCAATTAGATTAAGCTGATTATGACTTGTGTGACTACTGTTTCATATTCAATCGTAATTAATGGACAACCACGATGACACATCCATCTGGAGCGAGGCCTACGACAGGGGGATCCTTTGTCACCTTACATGTTTATACTTTGTGCTATCAACTTTGATTGCCAATAAGGAAACTGAGGGTCTAATTAAGGGCATTTTCGTTTGTCCGGAGGCTCCATCAGTGCACCATTTGCTCTTTTGAAGATGATAGCTTGCTCTTTTGTCAGCTTAAGGAAGCTGAATGTCGCAAATTATGGATGTACTTCACTCGTATAAATGTGCCTCGGGCCAAAGTGAGGTATGTTTCAGTTGTAATATTAAGAGGCTTGAGCAGTTAAAACTTACTGCATTGTTGGGGGTACATCGAGTTGATCGTGATGAAAAATACCTAGGCATCCCAACAATTGTTGGAAGGAATCGACAACTATGCTTCAGTTATTTAAAAGATCAAGTATGGAAAAGACTACAAACCTAGAAAGGTAAGATGCTCAGTGTCGATGCAAATTTAAGCTGTCTTCAGTCTTGACTAATATGCACCTGTAAAACAATCAACACATTTGATCAAAGACCTAAACCTCACGCACCCATGAGGTGGGGGGAGGGAAGGGGTTAGGCCAATGGATCTCCAATGTTTAAGTCAGTTTCTCTGAGAGAGTAAAGTGTTTAGGGCCTTTTTAGGGGTAGCAAAAGCTCTTAAAATTTGGTAGAATAAGAGGTATTTATAAGGATAGGGTCGGCCATAGTGTTATGATTTTACCTTACACATGACGACATCCTATTGGCCAAGGTGTTTATGGAGAAATATTTTCAAAATATTCTCAAGATATTAAATTGGAAATAATATCTTGAGATAATGGTGTAATTACCCTAATTTATTTAAATTGGGATTACTTACTTGATTGGAGTCAATCTTCAATTTGGAATGTATTAAAGATAGGATTTGGGTAATCAATTCTTGTCTTTAATGCTTTGACTTTTCTTTGCTAAGGGCACGTGAGCTGTGGGCAATCGTATTCAGCTGCTGGGACCTTTAAGGGTGTGAGCTGCGTGTGGGAGTATCTGAGAAACCTGCCCATTTATTGAGGGCAATCTTGTCTTTCTTAAGCAAAAGTCCGCGTGCTGCCTCTAGAATTTTTAGGATTATTTTAGGCTCCACAAATGGTCTCACACCTACTGGGCTGCATGTAGGAAAGGATAGTAAGTGTAGAAATGCCAAGCTGCTTGGGCTTGCAGAGTTATTTCCCAATTTGAACTTGATCTCCTTTTTTGATATAGAGATAGACTTCTTCTAGGAAAAGGAAACCAATTGCCCCCAATACCTGTTTAATTTTGCCTTAAGTAGGGGATTAAATAAATTTGGAGAGCAATCAACATTCCAACAAGGAAGAGAAGCTAGAGGAAAATTTTCTTCCCCCTCTCCCCTAGCATTTTCTTTCTCTTATCCTTGCAAATAGTTATCTCTCGTTGTTGTTATTCTTTTTCGTGCCGCACCAAGGTAAGAAAAATTTGAATCTTTTTCTTTTTGAATTTTTTGGGAGTCTTGGGACTGCTTGGTGGCACGGCATGGGTTGGCTCGGCTTGGCCGAGGTACTTGCGACGCAGTAAGGCCGACTTGGGTCGGACCTTCAAGGTTGCTAGGTAGGGGCCCATGCAAATGGGTGGCGAGGGAGAGAGAGACTAGTACGGGTCGAATGCTAGGTTGAAAGGCATTGGGTCATCTGCGATGCGTTTTGGACATGAAGAAGAAGGGGAGATGAGGCATATGCATCCCTTTGGACTGGGCTGAGCTGCTTGCAAGAGAGAAAGAGAGATTGGGTCCTAGGCTGTGAGGCCTGGCTTGTAACTGAGGCCTGGACCGAGAGAAGTGATGAGGGTCGTGGGACCTGGTGCAGTGGCGCTAGGCTCGCGGTCCTTTTATGTTTTTTTTTATTTTTTATTCTCTTATCGCGAGCTGACTTCTAAATATTTTTCCTCGTACTTTTTGCAAAGATTTTGAGATGGCTTCTTCCAATCGCAAGAGTGACGAATATCCTCCACCCTTGTTTCGTTAAGGTGGTTCTTCCAGCAAGGTAGGCCATTTCAAGGTTGCGCATGCGCATGTCAAGATCAATTCTGATGAGCTATTTCGGGATTTTCTTGAGGCGTACAAGCATGCGATTCTATCAGGGGTTCGCGTGAAATGGGTGAAAGATGACAACGGCCATGAATTATGCGGCGAGGGCGCCACTGCTAGGAAAAGGGCCATCAAATTCCATCCGTATTACTTTGTGTTGGGATTTACTTTTCCCAAGCCGTGTCTTTTCCAGGAAGTGATCTGCTTCATGAAATGCGCGCCTGCTCAGTGCTCCTCAAATGCAGTTCCTACGATTGTGGGATTCTCAAACTTGAACAAGTTATTTTATCTTGGCTTGACCATAAATGAGTTATGGTACTTTTTCGAGATTGGCCACAAGGAAGGTGTAAGGTAGCTGAGGTCTCGTCATAGGCTACTCGATGCTTCTTGCAAAGGTGATTATGAGTGAGTGAGAGACACCTTGGAGGTGAACGGGGAGTGGGAGTCTAACTTTTCTCTTGAGTTGCATGTCCCAACTACCTTTATCAGTGGTAAGTGAATTACTTCATTCTTGCCATGCTTGAATTTTTGTTGAGCTGCTCCATGACTTTAATTTATTGATCGTCTTTCTCACTTTGTGTAGATTCGAAGTTTGGCTTAACTCCAAGGACTTTGGTAGATATGAAGAAAGTGCACATTTCCTTGGGCATTCTTGCTGAGTACCGTGAGTAGCGTTGGCTGCTCAACCCTCTTTGTCGGGAAAAAAATGGCTTACCTCTAAAGAAAGAGATAAAATGGATGAAGGACGAGGCATTGGCTCGTTTAATCACTGATGTAGAGCCTGCTACTAATGAGGATGGAAAGAAGAGATCTTCCTTACCTGCTTGTGAGCCTTCGACAGAGAAGAAGCCAATGACTTTTTCTGTTGCTCATAGGAGCTCGTCTACTGCCAAAAAGTTAGTCATTGATTTAACTTCCCCTTAGGGGGTGAAGAAGACCTTTGAGCTTGAACTTATAAAACTTGCTGCTCCGAAGGTGACCACATTCATTGCTAAGAGACTTACCTAGTAGAAGGGTTCGGTGGCATCTTCAATGTCCAGGTTTGTATCGAATCGTTTGTCGGAAGCTAAGTCCTGTTCAGCGTCTGAGAGGCTCGCTGCTTTGAAGAGCGAAAATTTAGATTCTACTGCTAAGGTGGTGTCTGGGCTTATTCCTTATTCTGCCGTGACTGACTCATCTACTGAGAAGGGGAAATCTGCTTGCATGGGCAGTTGTGAAAGATCCATCGAGTTTGGGCTGGTGAGTTTCACAAGATTTGCCTGCTGCTGAAGGCTAACCTGCATGAGGAAGTCAATGCATGCGCCAAGTTTGTTGATAGTACTGGGAAAGTTATTGTCTGCTCAAACTCTTTTGTGAAGAATCCTGCCTTTTGGAAAAAGGTCATCCCTGATTGCTACAATGTATAATACTTTAATCCTGGCAGCTGAGTCTATGCGCGTTGATCAGAATGCTATCAAGTATGCTAAGAAGGCTGAAATGGCGTTGTTGGCTCAGCTTCGCTCGGCTATTGAAATGATCGAGAAGCTCGAATCTGAAATCTTTGAAGGGGTCTAATGTCTTTGCCCCCACTTCTGTGCAACTGGAGATCGCTCATCAAAAGGTCGTCGACTTGAAGACTAGGCTTTGTGTGGCTTAAGCAATGTTGGAAGCTGCAGAGAAGGAAGTCGGTTATGTTTCTCCAATGGTCGAGGACCTTGAGCGTGTCAATTTGGAGCTACGATTTGCTTGTTTTGCCAAGGACGAGGAACTTATCTTCATGCATACTAAAGTGTTTTATGTCAAGGAGGTTGCCAATAAGCTTAAGTCCAAGGAAGTGGATCTGCAAGGTGCGCTGTCTTCTAGCAAGAACCTGAGAAAGGAACTAGATGAGCTGTATGGTGCTCATACTGTGCAGTTGAAGAATGAGAAAGCTAGTCACGAAGTGGCGCTTGCTTCTTGTTAGGCCGATTTCTGCAAGCTTGGTTATGTAGACCATCTTCAGAGCATGCTGTCAGATTTTGAGTTTTCCGAGAAGGAATTCGAGATTTCTCAATTTTTCCTGTTGATCCGCTTGATTTCCCGTTTGAGGTTACCTTTGGGTAGAGCAGCTGAGGGTTAGGCAGTCCAGGCAGGGGCGGCTGAGGATGAGCTGATGGAAGCTTTGGTTGCTAGGAATGGTGCGACTGTTGAAGGCATGGTAGTCGAGGAACCAGTGGTTGCGCAGGTTGCCAAGGAGTAGTCTTTTTGCTTAGACTTAGGAATTTTCTTCTTTTCCTTTTTGTTCTTCTTTATTTGAACTTTGTTGGCCTTTGAGCCGGTTTACCAATTTGCTAAAAATTTAATAAATAGCTTTCCTTGTTTTGCTTCATCTTTCTGTTTTGCCATGTTTTTTGCAAAACTTTATCCTAGGACGATTGGTTGGGTGAGCTGCCTCAGTGAAGCAATCGATCCCACATTGTCATTTAGGTTTTAGCTTTGTCTTTGAAGCTTCTAGAGCTTTACCTGCAAGAGGAAAAATGCAAGATTTTTAACTTATAGAGTCGTCGGCTAGACTCATGCTTCTCAAAAAGAGGAGGTCGGCGTAACTACTATAGTCGTGACACTCAACTTTAGTGGCTTTTTGAGCTTTGGTTCTCCCAAGGCATATTGCAAGATTTTTAACTTATATAGCCGTTGGCTGGACTTATGCTTCTCATAGAAAGCAGAGGAGGTCTGTATAGCTGCTATAGTTGTGACACTCGACTTAGTGGCTTCTTGATCTTTGGCCATCCAAGGGCATGTTGCCAAATTTTTAACTTATAAAGTCGTTGGCCGGACTCATGCTTCTCGTAGGAAGCAGAGGAGTATGTGTAGCAACTATAGTTGTGACACTTGACTTTAGTGACTTCTTGAGCCTTGGCCTTTTTGGGGCACGTTGCAAGATTTTTAACTTACAAAGCTGTCGGCTAGATTCATGCTTCTCGTAGGAAGCAAAGAATGTCCGCATAGCTATTATAGTCGTGACACTCGACTTTAGTGGCTTTTTGAGCCTTGGCCCTCCTGAGGCACGTTGAGAGATTTTTAACTTATAGAGCCATTGGCCGGACTCATGCTTCTCATAGAAAACAGATGAGGTCTGCATAGCTGCTATAACCATGACACTCGACTTTGTCCTAGCAAAACTTAAACCATAGACCGTTGGTCAGAAGCACTGCTTTTAAGTAAGCAGACCGGTCTATGTAGTCATAGCAAGTGTAAGTATCGACTTAAAGATTGCCTTAGGTTGTTAGCCGTTAGGTCGTCGGCCGGACGTTTTACTTACAGAAGCAGAAGACTCGCGTGACCACTTTAGGCATCGTCCTTGGCTCTTGGAAGCGTTTTAGGCATGAGGTGTAGGCAGAATCACGCCTCAGAGACCACATCCTTCCGAGTTGAAACTTGATTCCGTAGGTTACTTAACTAGTATTGCAACACTTTAAAACCAAGCTACGTTCATGAAGACTTACACGTCGAAAACAGACCATCTTGTCACGTGAACTCTACCATGGGCAGGTGTCCTGCACTTAGCGTCTCTTCGAGTTAAAGACCCGGGATCCCACAAAATTGAGTTCTTTAGTTGGCTAAGTTTATTCTAGGGGAATGACTATCTTGGCCAATTCTGGGAGTCGTCCGGCTTAGATAGTCGCTGCATTCAAGGGAAATTGAGCAATCGTACCACCCATCCATGTCTGGATATTTCGGATTAATTTACCCTCTCCTTATTGGAGAGCACATGCCATGTCTGCAGGGTAGAGGGCGTCTTCTACTTGTCACAGGGGTGGTTAAGGAATTAGTTTACCCTCTCGCGCCAAAGAGCTTACCCAGATGGGCGTCGAGGAATTAGTTTACCCTCTCGCGCTAGAGAGCTAACCCAAATGATTGTCGAGGAACTAGTTTACCTTCTTGCGCTGGAAAGCTAACGCAGATATGTGTCAGAAAATTAGTTTACCCTCTCTTGCTGGAGAGCTAACCCAGATTGGTGTTTGGGAATTAGTTTACCCTCTCACCCTTGAGAGCTTACCCAGATGGGTGTCGGGGGATTGGTTTACCCTCTCGCACTGGAGAGTATGGGTTTTCACGGTGAGGAGCCACGAGACAAAGTTGGCATGGTTGAGAGCCGCTGTGCATGATAAGCGTAGTTGGGGGCTGTAGAGCTGAGGTTAGCTAGGGCCGTGTCACATAAGGTAGGAGGCAGTGCTCAACTACCAATATTGTGTGCAGTGGGAGGCGGTGCTCGGCTGTTCGCACTAAGCTGCTCCATGTATGGAACCGTCTAGGTAATGAGGACTAAGCATGCTTTGATCCTTGGTAGTTGGAGGAACTTTCTTACAAGTTGGGCTGATGCTTCATTCTAGTGCTCATCTGCCCAGCATGGCTTTGGGCTAAGTTGTCGCATTCGTTGGAATGTCCGCTAATGTCTGCGCCTTTAATGTCGTGCATATGGATTATGCAAAATAACACGTCATGACTATGATTGCGTATGTCTAAAGGTATGGCTTAAGCTTCCGGGTTGCAATAACTAACGCCAAAATCAAAGTTTTGATTTTCAAGTATCTGGCTTCCGCATCTATGAGAGTTTTTGAAATGTGAAATATAGGTGGTCGGGTCCCTAGCTCTTCTCGTATGAGGGTAGAGCTTATTATTGCTTAAGATGCCATCATATAGACGCATAGATCCTCCGCTGCTTCCAACTTGGATAGTAGGGGAGGTGATGTCAGGTACTTCTTTAAGTCTTGTAAAGCTTTCTCGCACTTTGTCGTTCCATTTGTCTCGCTCTGTGTCCTGATTGCCTTGAAAAAGCTTGCATCGGTCAGTAGGCCGCGTGAAGAGTTGGTTGAGTGCAGCTGCTCGTCAGGTCAGACCTTGGATCTTCTTTAGAGTGGTGGGGGACTTCATATCCAAGATCGTTCAGATCTTCTTTGGATGTGCGTTTTGTGAGGTATAATCGATGCTTAGGATCAATGAAGATGTGCTCAGCATCGTTTTTGGGTTTTCATCTTTATTCATTTACCAGGGCATTATCGACCTTGATGCCATCTTCTTGACCCGTCTGCTATGATTTCTATTTGGTGGAGGTAGAATCATCTTTCTGCACTTCAGCTGTTACTGCTGGGGTGAAAAACTTCTTCTTCGAATCTTTGAGAACTTGGTGTACGTCTTGGGTATTGTGTCATCTCTGTTTAGGGAAAGGTCCCTGGGCTTATTTTTTTGCTCGTTCCCGCATAACTGCTTGGCCTTATCCCACAGTGCTGGCAGATTGGGCTGTATAGCTTATTTGTGACTTTTAGGCTAAAAGATGATGGATTTTAGACTTGGGCTCTACTTGGAACTTGGAGAAGAGGTCCTAATCTTTAGTTTGAGTCATTTTGGGCTTGTTTTCGAGCCCTGAAGGTCCATAAACGTGACTATCTTTTTGGTGGGCAGATTTCCTAGTCAGAATAGGAATGTAATTTCAAGTTATCTTTTTGTTATTTTATTTCCTAGTTTTTAGAAAACCTTTTCTATGAGGGTTTTAATTTGGAGTAGTATAAATAAGGCTTTTTAGCCATTAGGGTTTTTTACTCAAGAAAGAGGGGATGAGGAGAACGCGCGCACACTTTAGAAAGTTTTTCAAGTTTATTTTTTAGGTGTTTTCTATCGTTATTCTCAATAATATTTTGTTTTATGATTGTTCGTAGCTAGTTTCTTTTGGTAGGGCGAAGCCATGAGCCTTAGCATGAATATGTGATTTTATTAATTTTCTTATGAATGGATGCATGCTTGCTTTGAATTATTAATCACCAAGATTAAACTATCTAATTGTCTTAGTGATTCGCAACCATTAGGGTTTTTAGACTAGTAATTTGATGCAATTTCTGTTGGAATATCACCCTGAAATTGAGGAGGGCTTCTTGTGATTAGTAATTGTAAGTTTACTTAAGGCGAGCATCACGCTCTTAAGGGTTGCATGGTTTTTCAAAGGTTTTCACAAACCTTAATGAGTCTTGCATGTTTATATTTGATCTGAACATCACAGACAAGTGTCATGTTAGATATATGTTTTCGCTTGAACATCACAAGAAAAATATGTATTAGGAAAATCTAACCTTCAAAGCATGTATGTAGAAATTCATAAGTGGTAAAATTGCATAGGATTGCTAAGGGGACGACAGAATCCTAGGCTTTTACAATTTGGTTTTCAAAATGTTTTCCTTTGTTTTCTTTACTTTGCCAATTTTTTTAACCTTTTTAATTAAATTCGTTTTTACTATTTTTAAATTTAAAATCAACTTTTTCCAAACTTTGTTCTAAATAATTAGCTAAGGATGAGTTTAAATACAAATTATTCATTCAATCCATGTGGAAAATGACCTTACTTGAGCTGCTATACTACGATAATCTTGTATTCTTGCAAGTATTTTATGTACTTTTATCCCTACTTTTGCAAGTGGTAAAAATCCTATCAAGAAATTGACGTCGTCGCGGGGGATTGTTTTAAATAATTTGTGTTTATCATATTCTTAGTTAATTATTTTTGTACATAACTTTTTATTAACTTTTTTATTTTATTTTTATTTTATTTTTATTTTGGCAGCAGTAAGACACGGCTGAATGGCAGCTGTGAGGAAATAAGAAAGGCACGGCTGGAGCTCCATCAACACGTGTGGTCCATGTGAAGAGGCTCAGCTCTTCATGTTGTTCCAGCAGGTCTCGGGTTCAACTCCAGCCCACAACACCATTTGTTATTTTTATTTTTTTTCAGCGCCTCTTCCATGGCACCAATTCGAATGCAGGTGCTTTTGTTTTCTTTTCTTTTTATATACTAGCATTTGTCTACACATTTTATATGTATAAATACATTTTTTAAGAAAATGAGAATGAGAGAGGGAGAGAGGGAGAGAGAGAGAGAGAATGTGGGGGGAGTGAAAGGTTTTTTTTTTTTTTTTTTTTTTTTTTTTTTTTTTTTTTTTTTTGCTTTTTTTTTTTTTTTAATATTGGAGGTATTTTAATATCATCTGTAGGTGAGGTTTCAAAAAAAAAAAAAAAAGTAAAATTTGGACTTCTGAAATTACATTATTGCCCATCATTTTTTTTTTATGTGATAGAAGACTAAGTAGTCTTTTCACCCTCTTTTGGTTGACAAAGAGTTTCATTAATTGATAGAGATATATATTTTTTTTCAATTTTATAATTTCTTATTTGCTTGTTTTCTTTTTGTTTGTTTATTTATTTTTAGATTTTATTCGTTTTCTTTGGTAGTCTTAGACCTGGTTTGGTACTGAGGTGATTCTGAAAAAAGCTGCTATAAAAAAAAGCTGGGAGCTGTTTTTGTGTTTGGTAAACACTCAGCTTCAGCTTTTTTTCATAGTTTTGGGTGAAAAAAAGCCAAAAACAAGAAGCTGCAAAACCTAGCTTTGAAAAACTGGCTTTTTTTTCACATATGTTTTACATAAAAGTTTACCAAACACTCTAATACTGTTTTTTTTTTTTTTCAAAAGCACTTTTACAAAAAAGTTTACCAAACACTCTGCTGCTTTATTTCACAACTGCTTATTCTCACAGCACAGCAGAAGCAGCTTTTTTTCAAAGCACAGCAATACCAAACCAGCCCTTAGTCATTTGAGTTCTTTTTATAATTTTATGTTATTTTTGTCATGTTTAATTTTTTTTTTCCCACACCTTGAGGACAATGTGTGCTTTAAGTTTGGGGGGGGGGGGGGGGGGGGTGGGAAATAAGAAATTTTAGATTTTTAATTTTTGTGTCAGTTAAATTTTCATTCTTTTTAAGTTAATATTCATAGTTTATTTTAAATGTTAGAACAAATGGACATAGTGAAGATTAATCGCACAGTAGAGTCTCTTCAATTTATTGTTACTTAGATGCTAATTCATGAGTTATACTTTGAAAATTGCACATTCACACCATCATCGTTTGTGGGGAGTGAGGTTGGAAAACTTACTTTTCGTCTAAGTAATTTTTAATTTTTTTTCTAAATAAAGTAAATTTGTTTATTATTATAAAGAAAGCAATAATTGTTCCACCCGAGACTTTGCTTAATAACCGAGCTAGTCCTGCCTGATCAACAATGATTCTCGCTTCAAATGGTAGAGTTTTGGTATAGGGCATGGTGCTTAGTTGGTTTCGTAGCCTTTCCAGCTTGAGTTTCTAAGTCCTTAGGGGTGTTCTCCACCTAGTACCCTAAAGCCCTAGTGGTTTGGGAGTCATTGACCTAAGGCTCGCTACATGGGTTGGATCGAATGCTTAAGGGAACTGATATTGCACGACCACCACTATTACTGAAAAAGAAAATGAAGAAAAAAAAATTGAAAAGGGAAAAAAAATTATATATATGTGAAGTATGAATAAAAGGGATGAAAGGTAAGGGTTTTAGTCAAGTCTTCTTAATCATGTTGGTTCACTTTACATCAAAGGAAGTTCATGAATTCCTTTCTACGTGGTTATAAATAGCTTGGACTCTGTTTTGTGATTAGTTGGAACTCTTGGAAAGATGTTTTAATTTTTAGCATTTTCTATGGATTGCGACTTGAAGGTGAAAATTTGTTTATGTTAATTTTTGTTAAGAAGTTTAGTTTGCTAGTTTTTATTTTTTATTTTTAGTTTTGTTTTCCTTGAGGACAAGCAAAAAGCTAAGTTTGGGGGTATTTGATGAGTTGATTTTACACTATAAATTATTCCCTAAACCTTAAACCCTAAAGCCAGAGTCAGCTCCCCGCCCATGATTAATTTTCCAAAAAGTGGGTGATCTGTTGGGAGCCTTTTTCGGAAGGTCAAACATGCAATGCTGTCATCGCATCTGACAATCTTCACCTTTTCCACCTTGAACCTCTTGACGTATGTGCGAAGCGTGTCAGCAGGGTATGGACTTTTTTTTGAAGAGGTGGTCGAACTTTTTTTTGATCGAGTTGTAGGACGAATATTCCTTAGTGAAAACTAAGGAAAGTTTGCTAAAGTCCTGGATTAAGTGTGGCAGCAGGGTGTGGAACCAGTCTTGCGCTTCTCCTTGGAGCGTCGTGGCAAAACTCTTGCACATGAGAGCGTTATCGTTGGCGTAGAGGGTCATGGCACTTTGGTAGTGCATCAAGTGCATGTTTAGATCTTCATCTCATTTGAACAAAGTAAAGTATGGCGAGCTAAACTTTTGCGGGGGCTCCATCTATTCGATTTCATCTATAAACGGTGACCTGCTCAGGTTGGCCACGTCTCTACATAGGGCATCATCGGTGGTATCAATATGCTAGAATCCACACAACTGCTCTGCCACGAGCCTTTGTACTTCATCCTGGATTTATGCTTGGTGGGCAGCAGTGCCTCCAGCTTCCCCTAGTGCTGACCTACTGGTCTAAGTTGCTCTTCGGCATGTCTTGCTCATCTGTGCCACGATTGCGGTGCACGTGGCTCGTTCTGTGCTGCTTGTGGTACAATTCTCCTCCAAATTTAGTTGTAGATTTACTTGTTGAGGAAATCTTGTTGCCTTGAATGGCTCTTTGTAATGGTTTTTCTCAATGAATGTACTATCATTTCCCTCTAAAAAAAAAGGCTGTAATTTTTTTATCATTCTCAATTAGAATTCAGTTATAACTTATTTCATAGGATAAGGATTGTAGTGATTAACTGGGGAGTCTGTAGTCGGAGTAGAGCCATCCACGATGATCAACACATGGAAAACATGGGCAGTTAATAATTTAACTATTCCAAGCTGAAAAAGGAACAAGACATGGATAAGAACTTTTAACTATTAGTGAACAGTTCTTATTAACTGGGTTTTACTATAGAAGAATTTGTAAAATTTGGGCAAAATGCTTGTGTAGTTGTTGTAAGCATGAGGTATCAATTTAAGAGAAACTATTACATGATAAGTTTTTTTGTTTAAACAGTGGAGAAATCGTTTTATGTACTTTAACACAAACCGATACACTATATATCATAATTATTAATATAAAGTTTGTTTATGACATATGATGTAAAAACTTGTCTTATGACGCATGATGTAGAACTTACGTTTCAAGTATACTACAAAATATCTTTGGGCAGTGCACGTTACGTCGATTCCCATAGCTGAGAATCTTTTTTTAATTGTGTAGTAATTGATAACTTTGTTATGATTATTATTATTATTATTATTATTTTTGAGCAAATGGTATTATCTATAATAATGGATTGGGAAAGTGAGCTAAGTCTCACAATATACTAATAATAATATGGTTTAAATTTGGCGTAGGCAAAAATCAAATCCCCCCCGTTAAGAGCAACTCCACCATGGTGGATTGCTCGGGGGACAGGCCAGAGAAAAGGGCTCGAGGCCCTGTGGATGCGCTCCAACGTGAAGGAGCCCAAGTGGAGGTGGAGGCTCGAGCTCAGGGCCTGTGAAGAATTGCCAGCCTGAGAGCTTGAGTGGATGTGACGGCAGCGCTGACGTCAGCCTAGTGTCAGGCCCTTTTTTTATTTTTTTCCATCAGGCGTGTGCACCCCACTCGAGCGTGGGGGCGCGTCGCCCGACATAATTTCAGAAAAGTCAGCCACTTTTCAGCACTGAAATGTTGCCGTTGGAAGTCACGTGGCTTCCTATGGTCCGTTCGATCTCAACGGTAAAAAAACCCTAAAGTTTTTTATTTAATATCAGCTGTTCGATTTGAGATCGACGGTTGATATTAATTTGCTTTATAAATAAAAAATAAAATAAAAAATAGTTTTTAAATTAAGAAAAGTTACCGTTGTGACACGTGGTACAATCTGGAGTGTTGGAATTCAAATTTTTTTATATCCAACAGCAGAGATTAACTAGTTGAATAAAAATAAAAAAAAATTGTAAAAAGTTCGAAAAAAAATCTGAAATTTTTTTTTAAAAAATTGTTTTTACTTTTCTATAAATACCTTTTCATTATCATCTACTTTACATCACAATTTCATATTTTCTCAACTACTTTCAATCAAATTCCTTTCTTTCTCTCAAAATGACTACTGATGCAGGTACGAATTGGTCGCTTCTTGAAGTGTACTAGCTGGGTTGAAGTTACTCATAGTTCACTTACAGGTAATGAGATGCAGTTGCGAGAAATGTGGAGTCTTATTCATATCAATTATCTTGAGAAAATTGGTGGGAAAAGAATCAAAGAATCGATGTCCAGTCGTTGGAAATTACTTAGCCAATCGTTTAGTATGTGGAGAGACGCCTTGGCATAAGCTAGTACTAATATTCGAAGTGGGGAAAATTACTCAGATCAGGTAACAATATATTATTTATTTGTTTGTACTATACCCAAATTTACATTATAATTATTTGTTTGTATTATTTATTTGTTACCTACTTACATTATAATTATTTGTTTGTATTATTTATTTGTTACCTATTTTCATTATAATTATTTCTTCTCTTGCATTGTGTAGGAACTTCAAGCACAAGCCTGGTACGGTGACAAAACCAAAAGCAAAAATAAATCATTCAACTGGTGGGAATGTTGGAATATTGTCAAAGATTGTCCTAAATTTAGAGTTGTGCCTGTTGGTCTAGAAGTTTTCATGAACAACACCCCTCTACACTCTACACTCGATCATGACTCGTATGTTCATGAAGATGATGCAGAAGAAGTGCCCGAAATGCCCCTCCCTGAACAAGCGTCGGGTTCGACCTGTTATCCAATTAGGCCTCAAGGTAAGAAGGCTTCAAAGAGAAAAGGGAGTGCTTCCAAGAATGATTATGCAAAGTTCATGGAAGAACTTGCTTGCCAAGGTGAATTGACCTTGGCGAGGGAAATGGCGAAATATGAGGTTGATAAGGCTAGAAATGACGCAAAAGCTGCAGCTATTGAGAGAGAATTTCAGGCTAATGAGAGAGAAAGAGAGCTATTTAGGCAAGAAAGGGAACATGTTAGAGAAGAAAGATGGGCTCAACGAGATCGTGAGATTATGAACACGCCTTTAGAAGGGAAGTCTCTAAATTCTAATTTTTTTTTGGAAGTCAGAGAAAGCGGACGTGGTGCAAAGGAGGTGTGCAAGAGAAGTGAGAGCAAGCCAAGATGGTCCTAGCACCACAAGAGAAGATTATCCTAGCACCACAAATTGGTTAAGTGATGATGAATAAAGTAGTTTTTGTAATCGGAGCCCATAATTTTCCAATCACTTTGGGTTGTAATTTATTATTTATTGAATATAGTATTTTATGTTGTTTTCAATTTATTGAATATTTATTCAAATGAATTTGGTAAGTTATTTATACTAAGAGAATATTTATTTAAATGACAAAAACACACCAAATAAAATTACATAAGCATACCGAACAATAAAAAACTCACTAAAGCTGAACTAAAAAAATTACATAAACATACCAAATAATAAAACACACCAAATAAAATTACATAAATATACTAAATAATAAAAAACACACTAAATAAACTTAATTATCTTCAGCTTGTTTCAATGCCCACTGGTGCTTTATCGAGTCATTTTGCCCGGCATTGTGCATGTCTGGCATTTGAAATGCAGTATATCGTTGAATGACCCTTTCATTGTAACGTCCATCCCTTTGTAATGGCTCATGTTGCACGGGCTCATCAGTGGCATCATGAGCACAATATATACGTGTTCTTGAATTGTTCATCGTGTTTGACTTATATTCATCAACGGTTTCATAATCGTACTCATCTTCCACAATCATGTTGTGAAGAATGATGCACGTCATCATGATGGATCGAAGTGACTTTACATCAAACAATCTGGCAGCACCCTTGACGATCGCCCAACGAGCTTGGAAGATACCAAAATAACACTCCACATCCTTGCAAAGTGTTTTTCCTTTGCACTTCGCGGACGTGGCACTGTTTTGACAAATGTTGACCACCTTGGGTAAATGTCGTCAGCTAGGTAGTATGGCCCGTCGTACATACGTCCGTTGACCTCATATGTGACTTTTGGTGCCTTTCCTTGCAGGACATCGTTGAACACTGGGGATTGGACACGGACGTTGAGGTCATTTTGAGCTCCCGGAACCCTGAAAAAGGCGTGCCAAATCCATGTATCAAAAGATGCCATCGCCTCCAAAATGATACTTTTTGCTCATTTTTTGTCCCCATAAGCACCTTGCTATGCACTTGGACAGTTTTTCCACGTCCAGTGCATACAATCAATGCTTCCAATCATCCCAGGAAAACCACGCATCTCTGCCTTCTTCAGAAGCCTTTGCAAGTCCATGTTTGTAGGTTTCCAGAGGTACTCTGCAGTGTAGATAGATTCGCTTGCTCCGCAAAACCTCATCAAGGACTCAAGAATGGTTGATTTCCCCATCCTCGTTATCTCATCCATTTGGTTTGCAGATGCTCCATATGCAAGCATCCGCAAGCCAGCAGTAATTTTTTGTTGAGGAAGGAGACTAGAACCAAAAACATCCTTCTTTTGCACAAAGTAAGGATCATGGTTGCAAACAGTAATCATGAATTTGTTGAACAAATGTCGTTCCATTCTAAAACGACGTCTAAAGTACGTATCAATGAATGCACTATTACAGACAAAATAATCGTCCAAGAGTTCCGTACCTCGTCGTTGCCTACTTCTATCAAGGCTTCCAGAACAGCTGAGCCTGCAGATCTGAGTCACAGCTTGGATGACTCGACGGGAATGTGAGGCTCTGCCCATTCTTGCTTCCTCATCTCTTCTTCTACGCTCCTCATTCTCTTCCCTTTCATTTTTTGCCACCTAGAGATTGAACATTCCTTCTGATTGGTTAAACAATTCTTCCTCTTCCTGATCGAGTTCCCACATGATCCTTGAGGAAGAAGAAGACATTGTAAGAAAGAAGCAGAAACTATGAATAATGATAGAGATTTATGTTGAGGAGGAAGCGGAAACTATGAATAAAGATAGAGATCTTGAGAAAATTGGAGTGAGATTTGTGAGGATGGATGGTGGATTATATGGAGGATTCAGAAAGGATTAGGTTGTAGATAATGCCACGTGGCATGCCGTCATTCGTTAAAAATCTGATGGAAATCTATCCTCAAAGATTGTAAACAGATTATGACACATGGCGTGACGTGATTGGTTAATAATTTTATCATAAATCCATCATCAATAATTGTATTTTCGGATAATGACACGTGGCATGCTGTCATTTGTTAAAAGCTGATGGAAATCTATCCTCAAAGATTGTAAACAGATTATGATACGTGACGCGACATGATTGGTTAATAATCTTATCAGAAATCCATCACCAATAATTGTATTTTTGGATAATGACAGGTGGCGCAACGAGTACGATTAAAAATCTTATCGGAAATCCATCCCCAATAATTGTGTTTCCGGAATTTATGACACGTGGCGCAACGAGAACGATTAAAAATTTTATCCGAAATTACAATTAAAATTATTTTGTATTATTTAATAATACTTCGGACAATGACACGTGGCGCAACGAGAACGATTAAAAATCTTATCCGAAATTACAATTAAAATTATTTTGTATTATTTTATAAATAAAAAAAAATACAAATATTTTATTGCCTATTGTTAGGACTATTGAAGTATAACGGTGGAGATACAAATTACAAAATGCAATTACTGTTTATTAAGGTCAATTACTATTTATCAGGTGGATAGTGAATAACCTGAGGGAAGGCTCTACGTTGGAGTTGATAAGTGAAGACACCAAGCTGTGAAGAAACTTCCTACCCAAAAAGCAACAGAGCGGTCGGACTGGTTGTTTTGGCTGATCCTTTGATGAGCACCCAAACTCCGTCTTAAATTACCAAAACGCCCCCCCAAAATCCAACATAAAATCCTCTAAATTCCAAGATTCAGTACAGGACCGACCTCTGAGAATCGAAAATTTTCCAGGTAATAATATCTCTTTTTCGTTTTCCCTTCCCCCCAATTTTACTTATTTATATTTCCCTTTCTATCTTGGTCTCGGTTTTTGATTCGGTAATGTTTATCCGGAGCTGCTTTGTACTCTCCGTCTTGTTTGTTTGCCCAGAAAATCGACGGAAAATGGTACCCTTTTCCTTCTTGCCGTTGTTTCAATCATCACAAAGTTTAATACTTTAGCTTAAGTTACTTAGATGATTAATCATTAGGTGTTGTAATCAAGCTATTTACTTTGTAGTGGAAGCTAATTACTTGGTCTAAAACGAAATCTTGAAAAAACTGCACGCTTGATCTGGAAGTTATAATTTCAAACTAATTTGGCTAGGGATTTGAAGAAAGCACTTTTTAAAAAGTGCTTTCTTGATTATGCTTTTTCTTTGAGTTAGAAGAAATTTCCTCAGGCAAATAATTTCATTGTCTTATACTGCATTGCAAGTTTGCAACCCTTTTATCTCATCATTTGTCCCAATTTGTCATCATTTGTCAGTTCAGATTCTCATAAACCTTTTTGGGCTTTCAGCAATTATGGTGTTAAGAAAGAAACATTGCATCCAAATGAAAAAGTTGACATCCTTTGGAATTTTAGTGCTAATAATGATGCTGTATGTTTCTGATTGCTAGTTTTGAGTTGGAAGAGATGTTGATGGGTCATGCAGATGGTATATCTGAGCCTCGGTCATCCAAGGATCGGTTACTTCCTTATGCTGAATCATCCGAGTTAGATGATGTTGACACTGCAGACTCTTCTGAGCAAATTCTTCACACGGCCTCCTTCGAAGAGCTTGCAAAGAATATCGTTAAGTATGACACTGTTATATGGCTTTCTATATCGCTGTTGCTGGTTTTAGCTTGGGGAGTTGGCATCATCATGCTTTTATATCTGCCTTTTAAGAGATATGTTCTTCAGAAGGATGTTTCCTCACGAAAACTATATGTTACGCGAAGTGAAATAGTTTACAAGGTGCATACCTTACTTGAATTCTTCCCATGTTTCTAATTGTCTTTAAACTAAATAGAATTATTCTATTTTCGCATCGTTGCTCACACGAAAGAAAAACAATGCATTGAGGTAATACTTCTTCTCTTTCTCGTCCTTTTTCCACAAAGGTTTCGAGGCCATCTTTCATACCCTTCTGGGGCATCACTACAATTGAGAAGCATGTACCCCTTTCCCTGGTGATTGACATCATTATAGAACAAGGTACTGATACTGGCCTTACTGTGCTCTATAACCTACTTCCATTGATTCATATGCCTGCATGTATTACATGATTAATCTTTGTAATTGTTGATGTTAGTTTGCAATTTGAATTCATGCATATATGTTATAGTGTGAAACTATTATATTTCCAAAGCTGCATTGTCGAACAAGATAGATGCAGGGAGTAAGTAGTCGTGTAAAAAGATGGCGGATAAGGATTTGGCATGCAAAACCAGGTTTATTAAGCGCATAATGGATATTTAATGCAGAAATAAATGAAGTTACCACAGCTAGAAGTAGAATGCCAGAGAGTACAAGGTCTCTCAGTGCCTAACACTGTATAAAAGTTTGATAATGTGAACTGTAATGGATGGAAAGTTGCACATTGGTTTGGAACTTTGCATCATACATCTTCACATTAGCACGTTGATTATAAATTTGATATCAATATTCTTTTGGGTTAGCAAAACTACATGACGTAGCCAGAACAAGTGAAAGTTTAAAGACTAATGGTATCTTCTGTTGCATTATGCATAGGTTGCTTGCAGTCAAGGTATGGAATTCATACCTTTAGAATTGAAAGTATAGCATGTGGAAAAGCCGCAGCTGTAGATGAACTACAGGTTCAAGGGGTTTCTAACCCTAGTGGTTTGAGGAAGGTGACTAAAACTGCCTTTTAGTTGTGTTCTAATTTGAATCAGCAAAATTAATCAGATTCTTTTTTATATGTGTTTTGGTGGCGTACTATTGTTTAGTCTTACAACCGTTAAGTATAAATTGGGTGTTTGTTGTTGTATGACTAGTAGGTAATCATAACAGAAGCTTCAAAAGCCATACGAGAAAGTGCTGTAAGTTGGAAGCCTACTGCCACCACTGCTGAAGGGGAAAGCGTGGCTCGTACTGGATCATTGACCGAGGGACCTCTTGTTTTGAGATCGCCATCTAAAAGCTTAAAGGTATACGTTGATGAAACTGCTGCAATAAGAACTTTTTTCCGTCTTTGTCAAACTTTTTTCAGTTCTAATTTTATTGACAACGCACTCAATTCACAATCCCTGTCCAGTTTTGTAAAGTGGATCGATGGTGTATTGATTAAACATGTTTTTGCCCATATTATGCAGATGTCAGCATCACCACGCTATGCTTCAATAGAACGCAGAGGCGTAGTACCTGGGGATTTGCTACTTAATAAACTTGACGAAGTCAATAAATCTGTGAAGGTATCTTCTCCGTGCCTTTATTTTATTTTTCTCTGTGGAGCGGACAAAAATAACATGATTCATCTTGATAGCTGCTTGATTAATGATTTGCAAACTTCAAATTATTTAATTATAGGTGTTCAATTATTTATTTTCTGAAACTACTCATCTTCCTAACAGAGAATCGAGTTGTTAATTGAGAAGTCCCGTGCACACCCTGAGTCCTCAACTGAAATGAAGTCAGATGTACGCTAGGCCTGTAGATGTACCTTTAACAAACAACAAACGAGCAGTGAAAGAAGAGAGATGTATAAATATTTCTGCATGTGTCTGTAACTTTTGGAATTGGTTACTAATGGCTTCCCCGGTTACCTCGGTTGTAGCTGTACAGGATGTTGCAACCTAAAAGCGTTTTGAACAGCGGCTCATCGCGATTCCTTTTTGTTTATCTTATGGTAGAGATTTGCCGTTTCTTACTATCTTTGTAGTTTCTCATTGACTGATATTGCTTAGATATAATTCACTGGATGAAATTTCAGTTTTTAAGATGCATTAGTTTATGTTTCGAAAGGGAAGAAACTTCAAAGATTTCGGGTTCTCATTACCAATTGGTCATGAATAATGTTTCATAGGGCCATGTTATATCATGATATGCAAAGGACCTCTGAGGATATTTTTCTTTGCCTTTGCCAAAGAGATGAAGGTCCACTGAGTGAAGGGGCCAATACATCACCCACTTCTACCGACGGAATCCTAACTTGATACATTTAGTCAGTATTCTCCATTGCTCAAATTAGTCTATTTGACTAAGTTAATCGGTATATTTATGAGAACATAAAGAAATTAAATAGAGAAATGAACATATAAAGCAGAAAAGCTCTTGTTGAGCATTTTCAAAGTACATGCTGTTTTCTTCTATCGTTGAGTCCCGACGACGATTCATGAAAATTATGTCGCATGTACCAGAGCAACACATAATACAGCAACGAAGGCAATGCATCGACATATTGCATTTAGATCACATCAACAAAGCATCAAAAGATTGAAGTCAAGCAATCTGAAGAACCTTGCCGACCTCTACATGACGTCCCTGCCAAAGTCTACCTTCCATAAGCTTGTTCGAGGAATTGGTACGCGTAACTATCTCATTAGCAATGCTTGTAGTTCTCATTTGGAAGTTTTGTCTAAGTCAAGGGGAGTATCTCGAAGTATACTCACTTGACCTTAATGTACTTTTTTCCTACGATTATGTCTCTACCTTACTAGGTTTTAATGAGACATTCATCCTGGGTTGGTCATACTCTTGTGACCATTCTACTTGCATACCGAAGACGTATAGTTTTGACTTAATGCAACTTCTCACGTTTCTCCTTAGGCTATGAGTTTTTATTCTATCTTGGATTTTACCATAGCGAGGTTTTGTGAATTTTACTACCTATGTATTCTTTCGTTTGTTTTGAGACTCGCGTTGGCTACTTGTGTCGACTAGACAAGATGACTTCATCAACTGTTTCTACATTTGCCTTAAGACCTGATACACTATCCATTTGAGTATTTACACACTTAAGGAAAGTGTTGTGAATATACTTCTAGCACATGTGTGATTGTGTAAATCATTAGTAGATTGTACTTAGGATATTAGAAGACCATTTCCCTTTAGAATTGTATTACTTGCAGAGCAAGAAATCCTCCTGGGTTTACTATAAACTAGTATATGCCCACATACAAAGTATGTGAAATTTTTTACTTTTATTTTAAAATTGAAAGAGAGAGAAAGAGAGTCAGAGAGAACGTGGGAGTGGGGAGGGAGGGAGAGATGTTTGTTTTTTTTATTTTTTTTTGTAAATGAGAGATGATAAAATTATGTTTAAAAAAAATTAGCAAAATTTTGTTTTGTGAAATTACATTACTGTCCTTAGCTTTTTTTTTTTTTTTTTTTTTTTTTTTTTTTTTGTGTGTGATATTAGAACAAAAATGTCTTTTCACACTCTTTTGGTGGACAAAGAGGGTTTTATTAATATGTAGTTATGCATGGGGAATAACACACAGAATTCCTCAAGCCTATTCTCCATCTCTCTCAGATAAAATAAGTCATAACAATTAGGTTATTTTGTTAAGAAAGAGTTTAGGGAAGCCATTTTCATCAAAGCTCTCAAAATTTTTATGAGTGTGTTGTAGGCCTATTTAACTAAGCTATTCTAGGGAATAGAGAGAGGGAGGCCTGCGGCAGTGAGAAAGAGATTTAATCGTGAGGTATGTGTGTATCACCCCATTATGCCTTTATTTGTAGTAGTAGGATAGGTTAAATCCTTACCCTTTTAGGATTACAACTCTCATAGGAATTAGACTACTAAAAGGAATATAAAAGATATCCTTAGATACACTAGGATTTACACAATCACATTCCTATTCTAAATATGACTGTAACACTCCCCCTTGAGTGTGTAAATACTCAAACAAAACATCGCATCAAATCTTCAGTAGATAAGGTAGAACAGTTGATGAAGTCGGCGGCACAACGGGCCAATGCGAGTCTCAAATTTAAAGAAAGTATGCATTGGTAGTAAAACTCACAAAATCTCGTTATGGTAAAACCCAAGGTGGGAGAAAAACCCATAAACTAAGGAGAAAAGCGAGAAGTATGCAATGTCTAAAACAAACATCAAACAGGATGAAAGTCGTGAACTCAATAGAGTATGATCATCCCAGGAGGTGCCTTATTGTAACGACTTGTCCCTAAAAAATACAGTTTTTATAATTTTGGAATGTGGAATTACAAAAATGCCCTTCGATGCAAATACGTTGACTTTTGTGGACTGCCTTGTCATGTCACATAAGATCTGTTTTCTTGGCGTATCCTCGTAATCTTCATCACTACAAACGCGTGGGTGCAAGAGGAATCAATTTGAAGTTATTAACAAACGAAGTTGAGGGCAAAATGGTCATTTGACCATAAATCTGGAAGGCTCCAGATTTTGTTGGAGCAATCAGTTGATGCCATGTGTGTGGCTGAGATGGAAAAGAAAGGAGAGAAAAGGAGGAACTGGACCAATCATAAAAAGGCGGAGGTGAGGAGTGATCAATGAGAAAAGAGAGCAAGGAGGGAAATGAAGGAGAAGAGAAGGAGGGGAACCAGTCAGGTTCCCCTTGACCTGCATGACCCGACCCGGTTCCTTTAGAATTTTCTGATGGTTTTTTGTCCATTTCTCCGGTGAACCACGTCAAAAAATCACCTGGAAACCACTCCACGCCCTCCCCTCTACCAATCCCACCCCAAAATGGAAGAAATTGGACCCGATTTCAAGAAGAACCGCACTGATGGGTACGGTGGTTCCATGGCAGCGATCCGTTCTTTTCTGAAGCCAACTCCATTGACCACCACCACCAATGGATTCCCCTCAACCTCAGGAACAAAGCCCATGCATTGGTTATGGTGTTGGAGCTTGTTTGGAGTCGAATCAAGAACACCTGATTCTAGGGTTTCTGGCGGTTCTAGGGTGATTTGAGGTGTATCCTGGCCGAATTGGACTTCGACCTAGGTATGAAAGTTGTTCCTCTCATTGAGATCTTCATTTCTGTAAAATTTGGGAATTTTTGGAGTTGTTGAATTTTCCTGTGAGTCGGGGTTGGCAGCCACTGTCCCATGGCGGCTCGTGCGTTGACGCATGCGGGAAAACCCAAGGTCCCTCCCTAGGTTTTTCGACGTGCCGGATTCGAATTTGTCATCCATTTTCACAAATTCTAATGTTTTAGTATAGTTTTACTAAATGGTCCCTAATTGTGTTTAGGCGCGTTGGCGGGAAGCGACGTCATCCTCTCTAGCTCGAGCAGCTCTTGGGCAATAAAATATCTGTGAGTGGACCCTTTCTTAACTATTGTGTTTTATAAAATATTAGCCTAGCATGCATTGCATATTCTATGATTTTAATATGTTTTATATTATAAATTATGAACTTTTATAATCATGGTTTACAAAATAGTTTGATTCATCAAAATCACGTTTTATTAAAGGTTATGAAATATCAAATTTGCAAGTATGGATTTCTATGGATTTATTATGGTTATAAAGATGGTTTAAGCTAGAAAGTTATATGATTTTATGAGATGATGCTTTGAGCATTTGAACTTCAAGATTTAATATGAGTTTTTGAGACATGTTTTTGGTACTTATCTAGTGGGTTATCATATGGCACATCCACATACCATGGGTATAGATGTCTATGGCCATAGGACACAGTGTCGGACAGCTTCACTAGCCACGGCTAGTGTCGGTGTGGATGTATGCTATTTTATACAGCTTCACCTTCGGGTGATGAACAGGTTATTCAGCTTCACCTTCGAGTGATGGACAAATATTGTCTTCGGGCGACTATGATACCCCTAGTTAAGTACTTCATTGATGAGATTTACGGATTTTCCTTCGAGCGGCATTTTCAGCATTAATGAGCATGGTTTTACACATACATGTTTTACGAATGTTTTGCATGGCATGCTAGGGTTTTTCATAAAACCTATATGTAGTATTATATATGTATTTTCAAAATAAGGGGTTATTATGGTCAGAAATAAAAATGTTTTCCTATTATTAGTATATTATTATAAACTTTGGTCCACTCACCATTTTGGTTTTTGCGCCCCCTCAGGAGTTAGGATTGAGGCACACGATCCTGGCGTCAAGGCACTTCGGCTTAGGTATCTTCGAACCTCTTCTATGTGAGTCTCAATCCTTGGTTCATACCTTTCTATAATAATTCTTTCACATTATTCTTGCTTAGTTTTATGCTTTGAACACGATTCTACTTTGGTTTAATCTATTCTAATTACATCTTTTAGTTATATGCGTGTTTAAAATGGCTTCGTCACCCTTGGGATGTGTAACTCATCAAAACCTCGTTAGGTAGCAAAAACCCAATGGGAAAAATGCTTATAATCGTAGGAAAAAGAGTACATTAAGATGAAGTGAGTATGCTCCAGGATACTCCCCCTCAGTTAGACATAACTTCCAAATAAGATAACCACAAGCAATTCAATTAAGATAATTTACGCATACCGATTCCTTGGATGAGCTTCTGAAAAGTAGACTTGGGTAATGACTTGGTAAAGAGATCAGCCAGGTTGTCTTGGGAACAGATGTGCTTGACTTCAATGTTCTGATGTTGTTGTTGTTGATGAGAATAAAAGAACTTCAGTGCTATGTGCTTGGTGTTGTCTCCCTTGATGTATCATTTCTTTAACTGCTCGATACATGCTACATTGTCTTCAAAGATCATCGTAGGAAGGCCAGCGATAGAAGTAAGACCACTAGTGCTTTGAATATGTTCCATAACTGCTCTCAACCAAAAACACTCATGTGATGCTTCATGCAGGGCGACAATCTCAACATGGTTTGAAGAAGTTGCAACTAGCATTTGCTTGGTAGACCTCCAAGATATAGCGGTGTCTTCAACGGTAAAGACATAGCCCGTTTGAGAACGTGCCCTATATGGGTCAGAGAACAAGGCGGGAATCAATTCATGAATTAAGGGGGCGGCAACTCTCGAAGATTCGTAGGTATAGAACAAGCCCAAATCCGTCGTACCCTTGAGGTAGCGGAAAATGTCCTTAACACCATTCCAGTGTTTGCGTATGGGCGCATTGCTATATCTAGCCAAAAGATTAACAACGAAGGAGATGTCAGGTCTAGTGCATTGAGCCAAGTACAATAAAGCCCCAATTGCACTTAGGTATGGAACTTCAGGCTCCAAAATCTCATCCTCATCCTTCTTTGGACTGAAGGGATCTCTTTTAGCATCTAGAGTTCGAACGACCATAAGAGTACTCGAATGCTTCGCTTTATCCTCATTAAAATGTCACAACACCTTTTGGGTGTGGTTCGATTGATGTACTAGGAATCCATCCGGATAGTGCTCGATTTTTAGGCCGAGGCAATATCGAGTTTTCCCAATATCTTTCATCTCAAATTTCGATTTCAAGTGCACGATAATTTCCTCAAGCTGTAGAAGAGTTCCGATAAGGTTCATGTCGTCGACATGAATTGCAACGATTGCAAATCCGGAATTGACTTCTTTATGAACAAGCATATGCATAATTCGTTGTTCACATAACCTTGACTTGTCAAATATTCACTTAGACGGTTATACCACATCCGCCCGGATTGTTTCAATCCGTAGAGTGATCTCCTCAATCTAATAGAGAGAGTGTTCTATGGTTTAGAACTATTTGAACCAGTCAATGAAAGTCATTCTGGAACTTTCATGTAGATTTCCGTATCTAGATCCCCATAGAGATAGACAGTTACCATGTTCATAAGCTGCATATTCAGTTTTTCGGACACTACCAAACTGATTAAGTAGCGGAACGTTATAATGTCCATTACGGGGGAATACGTCTCCTCGTAATCAATCCTAGGGCTGAGAGAAGCCTTGTGCTACAAGGCGTGGTTTTATCACATTATTTCATTATTCTCATTACGTTTCCTCACGAAAACCCACTTGTATCCCACGGGCTTCACATGTGGTGGAATAGAAGCTATAGGTCCAAACACCTTACATTGGAACAGATGGGCGAGTGATGGTCGGATTCAAACTAGGGTCACTAGTTAGTGCTGATTTCCTCTTCTAGGGTTATGAATCCTTTGAACCATGGGGTCTGCCACACTTCAGGGTCGGAGCAGATGATTGGCTAGCTGCCAATGTATCAAGCCGCGTAGAAGGTGCAACCTCTCCACCTTTGGGGACTGTTTGACCTTCCCAGGGGGTATTGTGACGTACGCGGGGTACATCTATCCTTGCAAATGCATTTGTAGTAGGTATATGTGATCTTGTCACCTTATCTAGATCATTATAAGCATCTGATATGCTCTGAGCAATGCTCTGAAGATCTATAATTCGTTGTACCTCAGTTTCAGACGGGGTAGTGCGAGGATCTAAATGAGACATAGTGGGAGCATACCACGACAATTCGCAGTGTTCTCCAGGAATGTTAGCATGCTTATCTCCCCTTAATGACGGGAAGATTGTCTCATCAAAGTGACAATCCGCAAAACGTGCAGTAAAGAGATCTCTTGTTAAGCATTCTAAATAGCAAACAATTGATGGCGAATCATAACCGACATAGATTCCCATTTTTCTCTGAAGACCCATTTTGGTACGTAGTGGCGGCGCTATTAGTATATAAACTGCGCATCCGAACACACATAAATGCAAGACGTTAGGCTCGTATCCAGTAACCAACTGTAACAGTGAATGAGGTTGGGTAGCGGTGGGCCTCAAGCGGACTAGCATAGCTGCATGCAATATTGCATAACCCTATGCAAATACTGGCAGTTTGGTTCTCCAAAGTCCGAGCTATCAATTGAAGGAACTTTATGAAAGCTTTTGCTAGGCCATTTGGAGTGTGAACATAGGGTACAAGATGTTCCACATCAATCCTTACTGATATGCAATAATTGTCAAAAGTCTGCGATGTAAACTTTCCAGCGTTATCTAGTTGAATCGACTTGATAGGATAATCAGGGTGGTGAGCTCTTAGCTTAATAATTTGTGCTAGGAGTTTTGCAAATGCAGCGTTGCATGTGGACAACAGGCAAACATGTGATCGTCATGTCGATGCATCAACCAACACCATAAAATATCAAAATGGTCTGCATGTTGGTTGGATAGGTCCACAAATATCCCCTTGAATCCTCTGAAGAAACTTAGGAGGGTTGTGAATAATCTTTGTAATCGAGGGTTGAGTATTCAACTTCCCTAAAAAGCATGATTTTCATGACGGGAATCTAACATAGGGAGGTATATGATGCCCATGTGATGATTTGAGGATACGGCGCATCATGTCACGTTTGGGATGTCCCATACGGTCATGCCAAAGCAGTAAAGTGCTCTGGAACTCAAGCACATGGCCGGCCACATGGTAGGCTTTCTATACCGCGAATGATTGTTATGTACAACCCAATCGGGAAATGTTCCAACTTCTTGTGAATATGCTTATGGCCATATTCGTACGAAGTGATGCAAAGAAATTCAGATCCATTATCTTCAGTGGTTTCAATATGATATTGATTATCTCGAATATCTTTAAAACTCAGCAATGTTCTTTTGGAACGTGAAGAATAAATGGCCTCTTTAATGGTTAAGACAATACCATTGGACAACATGATATGGGCCTTTCCGTATCCTTCAATCAGGTTGGATGAGCCTGAGAGAGTTGTCAGAGGTGCTTTCTTAGGTACAAAGTTAGTAAAATAGTGTCGCTCACGCAATATGGTGTGCGTGATAGCACTATCAGCCAGACAACTAACTTCCCCACTAGACATACTTAGAAATAAATTGATTGAATTGGTCACACACATAAAATATAATTCCATGCATTCAATTAATCAATTCGAGAAATAATATCCATAAAACAATTATCCATAATTCAAAACAAACCAAAACCAAACAAATTATTCCAAATACTTAGAAAATTGTCCAAAATTAAACTATAATCCTAGAAAAATAGGGGGGCTCTGGCCACTCCTAGTGGGTTTGGCCACTAGGGGTAAAACACCCTAAAACATGTCTAAAATTTATTCGTCCACAGGAGCTGATGCCTCCTGAAAATCTGATATCTCCATGGATGTAGTAGCATCTTCCGAATGTTCCACATGTGCAAAGTTAGACTCACGATGAAAATGATACGTGGCAATAGCCTCGAGGGTAGCTTGGCATACGCGTGACGAATGATCCTTTGATCGACAGCAGTAGACATATGTCCATTTCAGTGGAAACCGATTAAATCGTAACTTTTCCCTTGTTCTTGAAGTTTGGGGCCTTAGGGGCAAGGGGTTGGAGCTTCTGGGTCACATTTCCTCCCTTGGGTGGGCCTTGATTCTGTTGACCTTGGGCCTATGGCAGGGCTTGCCGCCCATTGCCACGACCATGATGATTCTTGTGTCGTTTGTGGTTGCTAAAATTGGTCGCATGCTCTTTAGGCACGATGTTCGAGCCAGTGGGTCGAGTTTGATGATTTTTCATCAAAAATTGGTTTTGCTTTTCAGTTGGAAGTAAAACAGAGATCAAATCTAAAAATTGGTGAACTTTTGTGCCTTATATTGTTGCTGTAGAACAATATTGATGGCATGGAAGGTCGAATAGGTCTTCTCCAAGAGATCTGATTCGATTAATTCCACTTTACAAAACTTCAGCAGTGATCAGATTCTACAAACTTCAAAGTTGTATTCATTCATGAACTTAAAGTCTTAGAAGCCAAGATACTACCAGTTGTGTCTTACTTTAGGCAAGTAAATGTCTTTTTAGTGATTGAAATAGTTGGCCAGAGCAAGCCAGAGGATGTGTGGGTTCTCCTCAGCGAGGTACTTAGTCAGTAGAGTATCATGGATGTGTCTTCGAATGAAGATCATTGCAGTAGCTTTATGAGCTTTCGACAGGTTTGTCATCAGTAGGTGCCTTAATGGTGGCTCTAATACCTTCTGCAGTCAGATGAAGCTTCACGTCTTGAACCCACTTCAGGTAGTTTCTTCCAGATACTTCTAGAATGGTGAAATCAAGCCTAACCTGTAGGGCTGGCTGCAGTACAGGCAGGTCGGGGCGGTAGCAAGCCCAACAAGCCAAAGGCTTGTAGATTATGGATTTGGGTTGGACTGGGGCTTCAAGCCTGTAGGTTATGCAAGCCAGGTCGGAGCCCGGTTGGTTCCTAATACGGTAGCGAGCCCAAAGGGATGTGTGCCTTGTCCAGGTGTCAATACGACACCGTTTCCCCACGCGGTTGGGCTTTGGGTTAGCACGATGGTTCGGCATGGTGTCACGATGGTGTGGTGGTGCTGCAAAAAAATCCGGTTTTTTTTTTTTTTTTTTTTGTTGTTTTTTGAATATTCTAGGGTTTGAAAACCCCAAATTGCTTTTAATTTATTTATATGCTTTGACTCACAAATTTCACATAGCAATATAATTGCGTAATGCATGAAATATATATATATATATATATATATATATATATATATGACAGATATATGAAACATATATATATATATATATATATATATATATATATATATATATATCGGAAGGAAACTATAAACATAGAGGAGTTCATGCATCATGGGGAATGTTTTCATGCTTCATGGACGTTTCAAATATCTTCATTTATTTTAAGTGCACCTGATTGGCAGAAAACAAATAAAAGCCTTTGAATTTGGTAGAAGAGAGCCTCCTCCTACGATCCTTCAGTTCCTTAGCTTCTGGCAAGAGCGTGTTGATAACATGTTGTAGGCCTATTTAACTGAGCTATTTTAGGGGAATAGAGAGAGGGAGGTCGGCGATAGTGAGAGAGAGAAGAGAGAGATTTAATTGTGAGGTGTGTGTTGTATCACCCCATTGTGCCCTTATTGATAGTAGTATGATAGGTTAAATCCTTACCCTTATAGGATTACAACTCTAATAGGAATTAGACTACTAAAAGGAATATAAAAGATATCCCTAGATACACTAGAATTTATATAATCACATTCCTATGTTAAATATGACTGCAACATAGTGTAGTTTTTAGTTTTAATTTTTGTGATTTTTGGATTTTAATTTTTGTGTTTATGATTAAAAAAAGGTTTAAAAGTTCTGGAATATTAGATATTCCGAAACATCATAATGTTGAGTGTGTGGCAATTATGTAGTGGCTAATGATATTGAATTAATTAATATTATCGTCATACCACAAGATAAGTGTGTGGCAGAAGTATCAAGGTGATCAATTTTTGAGAATACAGTCGTCATACCACAAGATAAGTGTGTGGCAGAAGTATCAATGTGATCAATTTTTGAGGGTCCTTCTGAGTGTGGCGATGTAGATCTAGAACCTTATATGCTCCGCAAAATCATATATGCTGGACTTCGAACAATTCAATTTGTTTGAGAGGCTTCCGTGCCTATCTATCAATATCCAATACAATATACATAGTGCTTTCACATCACTATAATGTGCAAGAAAAGTTTCAAATCTGTAGTCAATAAATAGTATACATCTGGAAAAATGGCTTGTAATTATAATTCTTTATTACATATTTAACTACTCTAAGTTGTGCGAAAGTGATGCTTTCAACCTAAAACGCAGTGATTGAAGAAAAATTTCTTATTCTGCATGTTTTAATTGTTGCTTGCGTGGTCTGCACTAGCTACATGCATTCCATTTAACTAACCACTTTTTTACCAAATAATGACTTAATTACACTTATACTTGATTCATGTGACCTTCATAATATTGGCATGTTTCCCCGAATCAATTTTACATGATTTATGTGACCCTTGTACTATATTTTACATGATTTATGTGACCTTTGTACTTAATTACACTTTTAATAAATATTTTTACACTCTTTCTAGCCTGTAGATCTTGTAACATCCAAATTAAGGTCCTAATTATAATTCACGTTATCATCTATGTCATTTATTGATTAAAAGCAATTTACATCACTCTTAAATAAGACCCTTGGATGTTATAATATCTAAATGCTAGAAAGTTGGGGAGTAATATTTGTCAAAAAGTTTACCTATTCATCCTAACCCATATTTAGTATATTACTAGTTGTGCTGCAACGACCAAGTAATGCTATTTCTCTAATAATATTATTATATATTACTTGTCATTTGAGGATGATACTTAGCTACTCACACATAAAAAAAAAAAATTTCTTGTATCATTCATTTTTTAACCGTTATAGTCGGAATCGTTTATTTTCTTTACCATCTGCTAAAGGGGTAGGCACTTGAAACCGAAAACCAAAATTGAAACATGAACCAAACCGAATTGCAAAATGGAAAAACTATTTGGTTTCGGGTTTGAACATATAAAATCACACCGAAACCTTAAAATGAAATAAGTATTTAACTCAAACCAATATTAGATAATTTATATTGTAGGCTTTCTTTATTTTATTTTTTTCATTGTGTTTTGTTACTTTTTTAGGCTTTTTAAAGTTTATAACAACTAATGGAATTTATATTGTTTATGTTTCTGTATTGTATAGAGTTGGCTAACTTGAATTCAAGTATCGACTCTCTTACTCTTAATTCACAACCACAACAATAAGCTCCAACCAATCTCAGGCTTCTAGTTCACAAGGTTCAATAGATTCTTATCCAACAGTTTCACTTGCACAAAGACCAAGGTCTTCCTAGGTATTGCCTTCTCAAGCCCATTCACAAGCTCAAAGGCTTCCTAAACATTTGAAGAGTAAGTGTCGAAAAGGTTAAGGAAAGATGAAGGGTTGAATGATGCAAAGTAGCTACTTGAAAGTTTAAACACCAGACCTTTTTGTTGAATTGCATGAACAATTTATTTTCTTTGGTTGTACTACTATTGCCATAAGGCATTTTGATGTTGAAGTTTGTTTTAATTTTAGTTTTAGTATGGTAAACTTAACTTTTTTCAATTGGGTTTTACTAAAGTAATGCAATAAGGCATTTTGATGTCGAACTTTATTTCAAACTGAATTTTAGTATGGTGATCATGATATTTATTTATTTATTTCTTTTTGCCCAATTGGGTTATATTAATAGCTTAGTGCTTTTAGTTTGCAAATGGTTTGAAACCGAACAAAACCGCAACCTAATGGTTTGGTTCCATTTTGGTTCAAGCTTCAAAACCACACCAATCGCACCAAACCAAACCGTATCCCACCCTACTAAAGATCATTTATGGATAAGTTATTCAATTTAGAGACCCCTTCCCCTTCCATATGTGTCAAACAAACCAACGTAACAAATAATACCTCATGATGGACTATCAATTTGTTTGATTCATATGAATGACTAAAAACTTTCCAAATCGAATCATTTTTTTCTCAAGATAATCTGTAAAGGATAACAAAGAAATCAAACAGTGTACTTTAGCCATAGTTATCCATGAAAACATTACAATTGAGATTTCATAAAATCTTAGACATAATAGCTAAATTCGCAGTTTCCGTTTGGCACGATCTATACGAATCTATATATACAATCTTCATCCGTTCTCTTCCAAATCTTTAATCATCCCTTCCCCAACCCTTTTTTTTATTATTTTTATTATTTTATTATTTTATTATTATATATATATATATTATTATTATAATAAAATAGAATGCATGCTTAACCTGTGCATGGAAGATGAAACGTCAGTAGGCTCAGTACTTTGGGAACAGTGTCGAATATTATATATTTTTCTCATAATTTGTGTATGTGAGCTGTGCTATATAAACTGATCCAACCTATCCATTTTTTCACAATTAATATATCAAGAGAAGAATCAATCATAATATTCTCGAAGCTGTATACTTGATACTTACACACACATGGGTTTGAGTAATGGTGAAGTGGGTGCTATTAGCCATGAGGATCTTGGAGCTCAAGCACATGTTTGGAACCACATGTTCCAGTTCATAAACTCCATGTCACTCAAATGTGCAGTTCAACTAGGCATCCCAGACGTGATTCACAACCACGGCCAACCCATCTCTCTTTCCGAGCTCATCGCCGGGCTCAATGTCCACCCTTCGAAAGCTCATTTCATCTCACGCCTCATGCAAATCCTCGTTCACTCCGATTTCTTTGCGCAACATCTGTTGGTATTCACAAGAGTTTGCTAACTCAATACCAAAATATGTGGGTGATAAGTTTACAAACTCTATCACACCTCTCACTTTGCACTCTCAATAAAATTGGACAAGGAAAGAAATAGAGAAAGGAGGGAAGCAACAAGCTTTGGCAAAACACTTGGACTTTGATATATAAAAAAAGGTTTACAAACTGATGGAATAAGAAAGCTTACAAGCTTCTTCACAATTGGAAGTGGGATTCGGATGGGATAATTCTAAAGCCTAGCAAGGAGGCTTATTTATACAAGCAGAAAATGAATAAACAATAAGACAACACATGCAAACAGATCATGTGAACTTTGGACAGCTTGCACACAGCAGCTCACATCTCTGCTGTCTTTCAACACACTTTCAGCTAGCACATGGAGGAAACTTTAGTCTTTGTAGTTGCAGCATGTGTGGATACAACCTGTAAAGAAACTAGCAGCAACCTTTTACAGCCTGTTTTTATTTGAATTTCCAACACGCCCCCTCAAATCAAAACGCCTTCATGCCTAGCATTTCACGTAATAACCGGAATGATTCAACTGGTAGTGGCTTAGTGAAGATGTCAGCCACTTGTTCCTTTGTGTGACAATAGACAAGCTCAATTGTCTTTTGCTTCACATGATCCCTCAAAAAATGGAACCTAGTATCGATGTGCTTACTCCTTCCATGTTGGACTGGATTCCTAGCAAGCTTGATAGCTGAGATGTTATCCACATGAATCACAGTCGATTCCACTTGTGGATGACACACTGACTTCAACAGATTTCTTAACCAAATTGCCTCACACACGGTTGAGGCTACAGCAATGTACTCGGCTTCACACGATGACAAAGCAACAATTGATTGCTTCTTTGAAGTCCACGAGAAAGCTGTTGATCCTAGAAAAAACACATAGCCAGTTGTGCTTTTCCTTTCATCTTGGTCACCTCCCCAATCACTATCTGAATAACCAAATAATTTTGCATCTTCACCAAAATTATAAAACAGACCATAGTTTAGAGTACCTCTTATGTACCTCAAAATTCTCTTGGCGGCCAGCCAATGAGACTCCCTTGGTGTTTCCATGTATCGACTCACGAGTCCAACACCATAAACTATATCAGGTCTTGTGATTGTAAGGTACCTTAGGCTTCCAACCAAGCTTTTGTACACGGTTGAGTTTACAAACTCACCTTCTCCTTCCTTGGACAGCTTCAATCCAGTTGCAACTGGAGTGTTGACAATATTGCACTTGTCCATATTGAATTTCTCCAATATATCTCTCATGTACTTTTGTTGAGAGATGTAGATACCGTCATTTTCTTGCTTCACCTCTATGCCAAGAAAGTATGACATTAATCCATTGTCAGTCATCTCGAATTCACTGAACATGGATTGCTTGAACTCATAGAACATTGCTTCATTGTTTCCTGTAAACAACAAGTCATCTACATAGAGACAAATAATTAAGAACTCCCCTTTTTCACCGTTCTTCATGTAAACTGAATGCTCGTATGGACATTTCTGAAATCCATTTTGGTGAAGGTAGTTATCAATCCTTGAGTTCCAAGCTCGTGGTGCTTGCTTGAGGCCATACAAAGCCTTCTTCAAACGATACACCTTTTCTTCTTCTCTTTGTACTTGGAAGCCTTCCGGTTGTTCCACGTACACTTCTTCCTCAACAACTCCATTAAGGAAGGCTGACTTGACATCTAGTTGATAAATTTTCCATTTATGATGAGCGGCAAGAGAGATTAGTAATCTTACCGTGTCAAGTCTTGCAACTGGAGCATAGACTTCATCATAGTCCACTCCATACTTCTGTTTATAGCCCTTTGCTACAAGCCTTGATTTGTATCGATCCACACTTCCATCTGCAATGCGCTTGATCTTGTAAACCCACTTGACACCAATAGCCTTCTGATTTGGTGGGAGCTTTGTTAACTCCCAAGTGTCATTCTTCTCGATGGCATGGATCTCTTCTTCCATGGCTTTCTTCCAACAATCTTCTTCCACAGCTTCATTGAATGAGAGAGGCTCATGGTCTGCATAGAAGCAGAAAAAATTGGTTTCTTCTTCTTCTTGTCCATAAATCTCTGTGAGACTCCTTAACCTCACTGGAGTTGAGGAGCTGCTTTCTTCACTAGATGTCGGACCACTCCTTGCAGTTCTGTGCAATGGAGTTGTTGTGGTTGTTTGAGCAGGTTGTTGCTCAACAGGTGGTACAACTTCTGGTTCTTCAAAATCAGTGGAAACGATCTTCTCTTTACTGACTTCTTTGTTGTTCCACTTCCATGCCTCTTCCTCACTGAAGATGACATCTCTACTAACCACTAATTTGCCAGTTAGTAGGTTGTAGAGCTTGTATGCCTTGGACTCTTCACTATAGCCCACAAACACACACTTCTCACCTCTATCATCAAGTTTCCTCCTCTTGGCTTCTGGAACTTGAGCATATGTAACACACCCAAAAATTCTTAGGTGTGTAACATTCGGCTTGTATCCACTCCAAGCCTCTTGTGGTGTCATCCTCTTGAAACTCTTTGTTGGACATCGATTCAACAAATAAATCGAACAAGCTACAGCTTCTGCCCATAACTCTTTTGGCAAATTCTTCTCCTTAAGCATGGACCTTGTCATGTCAAGGATAGTTCGATTCTTTCTTTCGGCTATCCCATTTTGTTGTGGGGTATAGGCAGCAGTAAGTTGATGCCTAATTCCTTGCTCCTTACAGTATGCTTGGAAAGCATTGGAGGTGTACTCTCCACCTCTATCTGATCTCACAGCCACAAGCTTGTGGTTACTTTCAGCCTCTGTGAGTGCCTTGAACTCCTTGAAAATTTTTAGGGCAGCTGACTTCTCCTTGAGAAAATAGACCCAAGTCTTTCTACTGAAATCATCAATGAAGGTAATAAAATACCTATTACCTCCATAAGACATGGGATCCAATGGACCACATATATCTGTGTGCACCAACTGCAGTGGTGCCTTTGCTCTCCATGTATCACCAACAGGGAACGATAGTCGTGCTTGCTTGCCAAGCACACAACCTTCACATACTTGGCGTGTGGCTTTAATTTGGGGTAGACCACGAACCATTCCTCCACTTGACAGTAACTTTAGGCCATTGAAATGAAGATGGCCAAATCGAAGATGCCATTTCCATGACTCATCTTCCATTACACCGATGTTGCAGCTTCCAATCTTTGTGTTCAAATTCAACAGAAACATCCGGTTCTTTGACATTCGAACACGTGCAATAAGCTTTCTCCTTGCATTCCTGAGAGTGAGAAGCATGTTCTCCATATGTATAATGTACCCTTTCTGGAGCAGTTGACCAATGCTTAGAATGTTGCTCTTCATACCTGGTATGTAGTAGGTATCGGAGATGTATTCTTCTTTACCATCCTTCTGGATGATCTTGATCTTCCCTTTGCCTTCAACTGGCAACTTTGAGGAGTCACCAAGACTTACAGATCCATAGGCCCCATCTTTGAGTTCGGCAAAAAACTCATTCTTTCCACACATGTGATTGCTTGCACCAGAGTCCAAATACCAAACATCTTGTTGGCTACTGGAATCATGGTGTGCTAGCAAGACTGTAAGTTCTTCATCAGTATTTCCACTTGATTCTGCCATGTTGACATGCTCACCATTTTTATATGAACATTCATTGGCATAATGTCCATATTGCTTACAGTTGTGACACTGGATATACGCCTTTCCTCGAGTAGATCTCCACTCCTGAGACTGACCTCAATTTTGTGCATAGCCTCGACCTCTTCCTCGAGCTCGTCCTCGGCTACGGTTAGATGAACTCCCACGACGTGAGTTCCACTGCCCACGACCTCCATTTGGTTTGTCAATATTCAACTTTGACTCTAAAGCTTGCTCTAGCGTTGTGGGGTTTGCATTATTCTGAATGCGTTGCTCGTGAACTAAGAGGGATCCTAGTAGCTCCTCTGCGCTCATCACCTCCAAATCCTTGGATTCCTCAATGGCAGTCACCACATGCTCAAACTTAGATGTGAGTGACCGGAGTATCTTCTCCACAACTCGTACTTCATCGAGTCTCTCGCCATTTCTCCTCATCTGATTTACTATCACAATGAGCCTTGTGTGATAGTCGGAGATGCACTCCCCTTCATTCATATGAGCAGTTTCAAAATCTGCTCGAAGTGACTGTAACCTCACTTTCTTGACTCGATCTACTCCTTTGTAGATTGTACTAAGTGTATCCCATACTTGCTTGCTCGTTGTTGCTTCTGCAACCTTCTCGAACGTTGAATCTTCCAAACCCTGGTATAGAAGATATAGCGCCTTTTGGTCCTTCTTTCGTAAGTCCTTGAGAGTGTTCCTTTGATCCGCAGTATATACGGCTTCTTGCTCGGCAGTGGGTACAACATACCCACTACTGACAACTTCCCATAGCTCCTGTGATCCAAACAATGCTTTGAATTGGATGCATCATCTTTCATAATTTTCTTTCTTCAATGTGGGAACTTGGAGTTGCACTAAGTTGGACGCCATAACTGCTGCACCTGCCAGAATGGTATTCTAGCTCTGATACCAATTGTTGGTATTCACAAGAGTTTGCTAACTCAATACCAAAATATGTGGGTGATAAGTTTACAAACTCTATCACACCTCTCACTTTGCACTCTCAATAAAATTGGACAAGGAAAGAAATAGAGAAAGGAGGGAAGCAACAAGCTTTGGCAAAACACTTGGACTTTGATATATAAAAAAAGGTTTACAAACTGATGGAATAAGAAAACTTACAAGCTTCTTCACAATTGGAAGTGGGATTCGGATGGGATAATTCTAAAGCCTAGCAAGGAGGCTTATTTATACAAGCAGAAAATGAATAAACAATAAGACAACACATGCAAACAGATCATGTGAACTTTGGACAGCTTGCACACATCAGCTCACATCTCTGCTGTCTTTCAACACACTTTCAGCTAGCACATGGAGGAAACTTTAGTCTTTGTAGTTGCAGCATGTGTGGATACAACCTGTAAAGAAACTAGCAGCAACCTTTTACAGCCTGTTTTTATTTGAATTTCCAACAACATCATCATGTTCATCATGATCGTGACGATGCGGAGGAAGAAGTAGCTGTTGTGTTGTATAGCCTAACACCAGCTTCCGGGCTTTTTCTCAAAGACGGACCATGAAACATCACACCGTTTCTGCTCATGGTACTTGATCCGGTAATTACAGACCCATTTCACTCAATGAGTAATTGGTTACATATGAATTGTGGCGATGATCTAGTTCCATGTACACCATTTGAGGTGGCAAATGGAATGCCTTTTTGGGAATTGAGTGCCAAGAAACCGAGGTTTGGTGACTTGTTCAATGAAGCAATGGAGGCGGACTCCAAGCTTATCGCTGGGGTGGTGGTAGGAGAGTGTGGAGGAGTCTTTGAGGATTTGAAATCCCTGGTGGATGTTGGAGGGGGTACAGGAACAATGGCCAAGGCCATTGCCAATGCATTTCCCAACATCAACTGCACTGTGTTTGACCAACCACATGTGGTGGCTGACTTGGAAGGGATGGCCCACAATTTGGGATTTGTGGGAGGAGACATGTTTGAGGAAATACCTCCAGCCAATGCAATTCTGCTCAAGGTAATATATCTAACGCGCACAATTATTTATCTTAATCTTTGTTGTTCCATAACCAATTTCCTAATCAATACATTGTTGCTAGTAAACTATCTCATCCTTGGTTGTCTTTGGAATTTCTAGCTAGCTAGTTCAAATCAATTGTTAAAAGATCAAATTGTTACCTGTAAGAAGGTAGTGGATTATATTTAATCAGACACACAAAACTGACATATTTGCTAATACAATCTAATCAGGTGGAACCCCATAACAATGGGATCCTAATAGAGTATGTTCCAAATTTTGTGTGTATGCATTATTGATGTAGTTGTGTTTCTAGATCCTCTAGATTAATTTGGGTAAATGTTGTGACTAATTGAATATATGTGATTCATGATCTATATTTGTTTAGTGGATTCTGCATGATTGGAATGATGAAGAAAGCGTGCAGATATTGAAGAAATGTAGAGAAGCAATATTTCTGAACAAAAATGAGGGAAGGAAGAAGAAGATTATCATCATAGACATAGTTGTGGGGTATGGCGATAACAAGACGAAAATGGACAAGAAATCAATTGAAACCCAACTCATGTTCGATATGTTGATGATGTCCACCATCACTGGCAAAGAGCGTAGCGAATCAGAATGGGAGAAGATCTTTTTGGCTGCTGGATTCTCTCATTATAACATCACTCATATGCTCGGTTTGAGATCTCTTATTAAAGTTTACCCCTGAAATCAGATCATCATGCTAGACTGCTAGTACTGTATTATGTGTGGATTGTATTATGCAAATAAAGAATGCCCAGAAAGCAGCAGGGCGCCTTTTTTTCTACAGTAGAGTGTCTGCAACTATGATTCAACGATTGTTACTTCCGTTGTGGGTGCAAACTTTAGGTGATCAATGAATGTTAAGTTTTGATGCTTGAAAGGAGTTTCCCTGTTGAAGCTTTTCATAAACTTCATCTGATATGATCCTCTTACCGGATCCAGCAAGAAAAACAAGGACATTTCTCATTGTCATTAGCCAAATAGACAAAATTAATTTAACAAACTAATTTGCTCTGATAAATGTTCACAATTAATTGAAGTAAAATCAATATGAATCCCAATAACTAGTCAATTGTAGATAATTACAAACAAAACTAGCTTAGCGTAGCTAATTTCCCATATTACATTTGCTGACCAAACAAGCTATAAAATGCTCATCTTTCTCAAAAATTTTAAACATTGCGACTTGTACTGCTACTTCCTCCATTAGTACTAGTACTAGTAGTAGTCGGACTCCCTTTGCTACCGTCTTCCTCCAGAATATGATGGCCTCTCTTAACCAAGACAAGAGCTAGGGATTAGAAGAAACCACTTTTTAAAAATGCTTTTTTGTGTAGGTTTTTTCCTTGAGCTGGAAGAAATTTCCTTCGGCAAATAATTTCATTGTCTTATACTGCATTGCAAGTTTGCAACCCTTTTATCTCATTTTTGGTCCTAATTTATCATCATTTCTCAATTCAGATTCTTATAAAAAAATTTGGGCTTTCAGCAATTATGGTGTTAAGAAAGAAACATTTCACCCAAATGAAAAAGTTGACATCTTTTGGAATTTGATGCTAATAATAATTATGTATGTTTCCCATTAAGGGTTTTGAGTTGGAAGAGATGTTGATGGGTCATACAGCCGGTATATCTGAGCCTCAGTCATCCAAGGATTGGCTACTTCCTTATGCTGAATCATCTGAGTTAGATGATATTGACACTGCAGACTCTTCTGAGCAAATACTTTACACAGCCTTCTTCGAAGAGCTTGCAAGGAATATCGTTAAGTATGACACTGTTTTATGGCTTTCTATATCCCTATTGCTGGTTAGCTTGGGGAGTTGGCATCATCATGCTTTTATATCTGCCCTTTAAAAGATATGTTCTTCAGATGGACGTTTCCTCAAGAAAATTATATGTTATGCCAAGTGAAATAGTTTACAAGGTGCACGCCTTACTTGAATTCTTACCATGTTTCTAATTTTGTCTTTAAACTGAATGGAATTGTTCTATTTTCACATCTTTGCTTATACGAAAGAAAAACAATGCATCGGGGTAATTCTTCTTCTCTCTCTCGTCTTTTTTCCACAAAGGTTTCGAGGCCATCTTTCATACCCTTCTGGGGCATCACTACAATTGAGAAGCATGTGTTTGGGTTAATATTTGAACATTGAATTTAGATGAAGAAAAGCCCAAGAATACCTAATTGAAAGAGACTTGCCCGAAACCCCGCACCAAGCCTAGAAGCAAATTGAAGCCTTCTCAGCCAAAAAGCAAGCCACATGCTTACCATTGAAGTGACAAGTGATGGAGACTAACCTACTACCAGCCAAATAACACTTTTTAGTGGCATTACAAGTAAAAAGTTGATGACTCGCTACCCTTCAGATGCTTTCGGGCAAGAGCAAAGTCATAGCAGTCGGGCTAATTTGCTTATAAAAGGAGGAAGAGGCCCCATAGATAAGGACACTCAACCAATCAAACAAACAAACATACATACAAACTCTACTCTCAAGCCAGATTTGCATCCAAAAGCTGAAATCAACCCAGATTCAGTCATTTTTAGCGACAAGCTATCTCTTGTCTAGATTTCCTTAGAAAGCCTATCTTTCTCTAGTCTCTGCTACCTTCAACCATCGTAGTAACAATTCCCTCGGTAAACTTGTTTACCGTCCATCCCGTTTTAGCATATAAACCCCTGTTAACACAAAGACAAGTGACTGCAGGAAGTTCAACCTTGACAGACAAGGTGAAATCTTGCCCGAAGCTCTTTGTTTGTTTTCTGAATTTGTAGATCTATTACTTAATGCATTCTCCAATATGTATTCAAGTTATTTCCATTGGTTTTCTTACTTTAAGAGCCTCATTTGTATCTGGATCTAGTCAAATATGCCTTCATTAAAATCAATCAAGAACCAAGTAAATGACTTAGAGGGCTCTGGATTCCCTTCATTCGAATGTACAAGACTATGAACTAAAAGTTCTTGTTTACAAGGCAAGAAAAAGAACTTAATGTGGACTTAACCCATCCACGACAATCCTTTAATAACAAGAAGTTCGAGTAACTTGGGGTGCAAGTAATCGACTAAAAACACTCTTGTTATGCATCTGCTATACTGATATAGCAGTGGCACGCCTAGCAGTTAGTTAGTTTTGATTGCGAGTCTCAAGGCCTACACCTAAAGCCCCACAAAGGCACCTTTCAGAACTAACTTTGTCCTCTTCTTGTAGCACATCAACAAGCAAGAACCCGACTACACATCCAAAGTCCAATCCCTTGGGGAGCTGTGCTGAGGTCTGAGGATCCTTCTCCAAAGAAATCTTCGCCTGAACATAGTTTGAACATTCATAGTCTTGTATGCCAAGAAGAAGAAGGAAAGAGAAAACCTTCAGGTGGAACACAGAATACGGGCCACCCCAGTGTCTACCAAGATCGAGCATGACAAATCATCTAGATGATTTTCTTTCCCTCTAAGGACTAGCTATTCTAGAGATTTCGACTTTATCCGAGAAGTCAGGAGGAAATGTAACCAATGAAGATTTGCAAGCCACCATGGTACAAGTCCTGAAAAGTATGAAGAAGATCACTCTGGAAATTAGATGAGAAGTAAGAAGACTATGCTCCTTAACAGGGAATCTGCAAAGAAGATTAGATATGGAGTACTCTACTCCAAAAAATGGTTATGCTAGGGAAGTGATGAGAGAGGCTAGCCCTGAGAAAGAACCAGTTATCCCCCTATTTCCTTTGCTTGAGGAAAAGAGGGATAAAGGAAAAAACAAGGAACAATCTGGAGCTAGTCAGCCAGTGTTGGAGGAGATCCTAGAAGCGGAGTTGCCTAACCCTCTATTATTTTCACTAGATAGTAGAGGGCAGAGCAGGCAAGAAAGAAAGAAGTATGAGATGCCTCAGTTAATCGGAGGATCTAGTGGAAAAGGCGGGCCTACCAAGGCAAACAAGCCTCCTCCTTATAGGCCATCATCATTGGCTGATACGGATACATTGAAATTTTCCCTCCATTCTACATCTTTTACATACATACATACATACATACATACATACATACAAATATATATATGAGTTTGAATTTGTTTTGGTGACTTCATCAAATAAAAGCCTCCATTGCATATACAAATTAACTAGTTACGATATGGTTAGTTTGATATAGTGATGGTGCTTTCAGATTTATTATCTTAGCCTCCACGGATCCACAAATTTGACAATTTTTGAGAATCACTTTTTACATGATCTAGTTCCATGTACACCATTTAAGGTTGTAAAATGGAATGCCTTTTTTGGAGTTGAATGAAGCAATGGAGGCGGACTCCAAACTTATCGCAAGGGTGGCGGTGGAAGAGTGTGGAGGAGTTTTTGAGGGTTTGAAATCTTTAGTTGATGTTGAAGAGGGTACATGAACAATGGCCAAAGCCATTGCCTATGCATTCCCCAACATCAACTGCACTGTGTTTGACCAGCCACATGTGGTGGCTGACTTGGAATGGATGACCCATAATTTGGGTTTTGTGGGAGGAGACACGTTTGATAAAACACCTTCAGCCAATGCAATTCTGCTCAAGATAAGATACCTCGATCTCATCCTTGATTGTCTTTGCAAAGTTCTAGCTAGCTAGTTCAAATCGTTTGTTAAAGTCCTAGCTATTAGATTATATATTTAATCAGACACATAAAATTGACACATTTGTTAAGTACACTCTAATCAGGTGGAACCCTACAATGGAATCCTAACATAGTATGTTCCAAATTTGGCATGTATACATTATTGATGTAGTTGTGTTTACATATCCTCTAGATTAATTTGGGTAAATGTTGTGACTAACTGAGTACCGTATGTGATTCGTGATCTATCTTAATGGATTCTGCATGATTGGAATGATGAAGAAAGCGTGAAGATATTGAAGAAGTGTAAAGAATCAATGCTTCTGAGCAAAAATGAAGGAATGAAGAAGATTATCATCATAGACATAGTTGTGGGGTATGATAAGAAATCAATTGAAACCCAACTCATGTTCGATATATTGATGATGTTCACCGTCACCAGCAAAGAGCGTAACAAATCAGAATGGGAGAATATCTTTTTGGCTGCTGGATTCATTCACTATAACTTCACTCATACGCTTGGTTTGAGGTCTCTTATAGAAGTTTACTCCTGAAGTGAAATCATTAGGCTAGTATTGTATATGTGTGGTTTGTACTATGCAAATAAAGAATACTTAAGACGTAGTAGGGCACCTTATTTTTCAAGTAAAGTGTGTCAACTATGATTCAACAGCTATTACTTTCGTTGTCGTTGCAAGCTTTAGATGATTAATGAATGTAAACTACACCCAGAACGTGTTGCATCATTTTAATTAGCATAAAGCGAAGCCTTCAAGTACTTCAATGATCGTTCGACCACTAAATGCAAAACGAGATCATTTTCTTCCTAAAGAGGACGAGGAAGAAGCTTTGGAGCCTGAAGTTCTATATCTAAGTACAATTTGCACTTTAGTGTACTTAGCTCAGTGCATTTGACCATACATCTTCTTCGCTATTAATCTTTTGGCAAGATATAGCCACACGCAGACACTGGATAGGTGTTAAAGGCATTCTGCTACCTAAAAAATAGAACAAATTTAGGTTTGGTCTATCCTTAAGAATCCTTGAGAAGAGCCGCACCCTTCCTGGGTTCTTGGCTTAATTCAATCCTTATTGGTTATGCTGACGTAGAGTACTTATCTGGCCTGCATAAGGCACACTCTCAAACGGGTTACGTTTTTACCGTTGGAGGCACTGCAAGCAAACAGACCTTAGTTGCCACTTCTTCGAACCATGCTGAAATTCTCGCCCTACGTAAAGCTACTAGGAAGTGTTTATGGTTGAGAGCAGTAATGGAACATATTGGAAGCATCTGCGGATTTTCGTTCGTCGTTGACGTCCTTACAACGATCTATGAAGATAACACAACATATATTGAACATCACAAGAAGGGATACATCAAAGAAGACAACACCAAGAAAATTACGTCGAAGTTCTTTTTCTCTCGTCAGTAACAACATGGGAAGATTGAAGTCACACAAATTTTTTCCTAGGACAACCTAGCCGACCTTTTCACCAAATGTTTGCTGAAGACTACTTTCCAAAAGCCTGTCAAGGAATTGTTATGTGTAAACTTTCTAAGTTGTAACATTGTTAGTTCTCTTTGGAAATATGTTAAACTCAGGGAGAATATCTTGAAGTATACTCACTTGATCTTAATGTCATCTTTTTTCCTACGATAAGGAGCATTTTTCCCTTTGGGCTTTTGCTACCTAATGAGGTTTTAATGAGGCACCCATCATGAGTTGGTCATACTCTTGTGTACGGCCCATGGATGTTTAATTGGCTTTGCCTTAACTTACCTTTTTCCTTAGACTATGAGTTTTTGTCCCATGTTGGGTTTTACCATAGCCAGGTTTTGTGAGACTTATTTCCATATGCAAGTTCCCTTGTTTGAGACTATCTTGCTCACAAATCAGTGCTGATGAGTCGACTTCGCCAACTTTACCCGACGACGAATCTACTTGAGTATTTACACACTTAAGGGGGATTGTTATGGATATTCTTTAATTGTGATTATGTAAATCCTAGATATACCAGGGTCCTAGATTATCTATTACTCTAGTTATTCTTTCCCTATAAGATTGTATTTACTTGGAGGATAAGTTGATCCTCTCCTCTTATTCTACTATAAATAAATGCACTTCTTAGGGAGGAATACACACACAATGATCCCTAAGCATTCTACAATCTCTCCACTCTCTCTTTGCCTCACCCCCTCTAATTCCCTCAATTAATTATAGGCCACAATAAAAACCTAATTTTCTGGATTTAAATTTTAAGTTTTAACGTGAGGGTTTGAGATAGTCTTAAGTTATTTTTTGTTAAGAAAAAGTTTAGGAAATCCCTTTTCATTAAACCTCTCAAAAAATTTGAGGAAAACTAACGAAAAGGGTTTGAAAACTTTGAGTTTTAACGATAAGGACAAAATAAAAGATAAAATAAATAGTATTTGGATTGACTTTTTAGTGTAAAAATATGATTTTCCGTTAAAATAAACAGTACCGGAATTTTTTTCGTTAAAGTATCAAAAAATTTATAGTGTCCCAAAGTACAACTTTTAGTTTTAGGTAGCGTTTGGTACGCAGACGGGACGGGACGGGACAGGACGGGACGGGACGGAACGGGACGGGACGGGACGGAACGGGACGGGACGGGACGGGACGGATGTTCTGTGTTATGTTTGGTACGCGCAGGACGGAACAAGACGGTTGTTCCGTCCTGCGTTTGGTAGCACATGGACGGAACGGAACCAAAAGATTAAAATGACTAAAATACCCATGTTCCGTCTGTTGTTTGGTACAATTTTATGGGCGGAACGGGACATGACTCTTTTTTTTTTTTTTTTTTTTAATAAGTTGTTCAAATTTGAACACTATTATCCATTATTTGTTTTTCTTGGTCCAAATTTTAATAGGTATATGTTGTGTTTCACTTGCAAACCCCTTTAAAATTTGTAATTTTTCCCATTTTCTACACCTCCATTCGAATTTTCACCACAAACCCATCAAATTTTATTGTGCAAATTGCAAAACCCACACCCCAATTCAATTTTTAGTCCCTAATTTTGGTCCTTTCAATTGTGGGTTGTTGTTCAGGGAGTTTAGGTTCTACAAACATTAGAATTGGCCTTGTTTAGAAGGACACCCCTCTAAATATTCCCCATTGCAGGAACAAGGCAAACCACATAAGAGCACATGACAAATGTTGAAAAATATATAAGTTTAATGATCATGCATATCGTAAACATTTTAGGGTTTAAACATTTAGAACTTAAACAAAGAAAATGAAATATGCATTACTTAAACATGAAATATCCGAAATCAAACATTCGTCCTGACTTAAAAAACAAATAATGTCTTGCTAAAGTAATAATGAAAACACTTAGAAGTTGATAAAGTTCCCCATACTAAAACCACAAATACTAAAACCTCAAAGGCTCTCCATAAACACTTTAATGAAATCTGGCTTCTGTGAGTTCCTTGCTGCAATGATACAACTGCCTCTGAATTCCTTGCTGCAAACTTGCCTATTGAAAAGCCTTTGAATTTATAGCCTAAATCAGCATCGCACCATTAAATCACATTATTAAATCGGAATAAAAACATTGAAAAACATATGAACTCATGCCCAACTTTGATATCTGAACAAAACAAAGCTTTCAGATCAAAGCAAAAAACTGAAGATGGTTAACTGAATTCAATAAAAACTGAAATAATGCCATTGAGAAAAGGAGTAAACAGATTTGTTGTGAGCACAAGAAAGACTCCATTAGAGAGGAGGCTGGCCAATGCTCAATACCAAAGAAACGTGGATAATGAGGGTAATTACCAAGGCAAGGATCTTCAACCTGGGAGTGTGAATACGCCGGGGAAAGGCCCAACAGAAAAAAGCCAAACCATAAAAAACATACTGAAAAAATTTTCCAGCCCCCTGCTGCACCAACAAATTGTGTATCTACAATTTGATAGCGTTTCTACCAGACATATACCAAATCGCATTAATGATTATCAACCCAAAATCCATAGCAAAGAGGCCAGCTAATAAAAGCCTGCTCTACTGCTCTACTACTCGATACCCTTCTCTTGGTTGCTGGAGAAAATGAAATAAAAAGATGCATTGACTGCTAAATGATTGTCAGTGGCCAAGTCATTAGAAACAGGACAGAACAAAAAACCAAGCATAGTCAATCCCTAGATGCATGTTTGTAATATTTTTTACTGGGTTGTTAAGATCCCACTCAACACTAATTCTTTACCCTGTCCTTTTCCTTTTCATTCGAAACCGACAATTCGACATTTGAATTAATAAACTCCCCTTTCCTTCTCTGTTGATCTTAGCTAAACCCATAATGCAAATCCTCCATTCAAATCGCAAACCCATAAAAATATTAAAATCTGAGAGAAACCCAGAACCTAAAATCACCTCAACTTTCATTGTATCATCCAAATAACCCTATCACAAGATTTTCTCCAAATTAGAATCGACTACTAATTAAATAATAAAACAATTTTCTTAAAGCAAACCAACCAACATAAATAATCAAAACCAAAATTATCTAATTCAGCTGGGAAATAAACTACGAATCCATAAATCCAATAATTACCAATCCATATTTATTGTAAACAGAAATAGTTTACAAATGAAATCAGGCACTTATTAATACTGTAACTGACAAACAAATCTTGATTTTGTGATCACCAATTCAAACATTCAAGTTACCCAAAAATACAGAGGAGAGGGAGAGAGAGAGAGATACCTGAGGACCACCAAGTTCGCAGAGCTGCTACACGGAAGAGGACGAGGAGGAAGGTTGCGAAGGGGACGAGGAGGAAGGTTGCGAGGCTGCACAGAAGGAGATGAGCAGGAAGGTTGCGAAGGGGAAAGGGATGCAGAGGTGAAGAGAAACGGCTGAGAAGAAGAGATTTTGTTTTTAGGGTTTGTTAACTGATTTTGAAGTTGTAAATTTTGAAAAAGACCAAGGGCATTTTTGTCTAAAAATATTGGAAATTTCTGTCCCACAGACGTGGAACAACCCGTTCCAGGGTGGGGATGTGGAACAAAAAATCATCCAAAATCTGTTCCGTGGAACAGCGCGTTCCACTCATTTTAGGAGCACCAAACGCGGGACGGAACGCCTCGTCCCACTCTGTTCCGTCCCGTCCCGCGTAACAAACGCGACCTTAATTTTTGTGATTTCGGAATTCGGTGGCTAATGACATATAGAATTAATTAATATTATCGTGACGCATACAAGATAAGGGTGTGGCACGGATATCAATGTATCCAGTCATTAGATGGCCCTTTTAGGTGTGCCGATTTAGATCTAGATTCTTACATGCTCCATAATATCTTATGCTGTCCAATACTGTACAGTGCTTTCACATCACTATAACGTGCAAGAAAAGTTTCAAATCTGTAGTCAATAGTGTACTTCTGGAAAAATGGCTTGTTTTATATTTTCTTTATTGCATGTGATGTAATTACCCTATGCTATGCTTAGAGGAAAGTCATGCCATGAACTCGAAACGCAGTGATTGAACACAAAAATATTATGCATGCTTTTATCGTTGCTTTCGTACTCTACATTAACGTTGCTTGTTAGGTCTGCACTAGCTAGCTACTTGCATTCCCTTTAAGGTTTGTTTTGTTTACATAATGAAGATTCAAGAGATTGATAATTTGATTTATTTTCATGTGCATCAAATTACATATGAATCGAATTAGAACAGTAAATAATGAATTGTACGAGAACAATATATTTATGCCTCCCTCTTACGTTCTCGAACAGTCTCCCATTATAGATTTCACGTTGAATTAATTTTTTCTTCTTCTTGTTTAATTTGTTTTATTACCTGTTTCTTATTAATTTAGATTAGTATTTTTATTAAGAATTATAATCCACTTCTTCTATATATAAAGCTGGAGGCTAGTTTTGGTGTCACATCTTCGACAAAAGATTAGGACAAAATTGCTCCTTAACCAAGAAAATCCAAAACCAATCTAATATAATATATCAAATAATGCAAGAGTAATTTGGTAATTTGATCATAAAAAAATATAATATAAATACAAGTGGAAAGAGATAAAAGAATAAAAAAAATGGAAGGATGGGTGAAAGTTGATGGTGCCCACGTGAAGGGCAAAATAATAATAATAATAATAATAAATAAGAAAAATCATGAATATTGTGTTCAAACATCTTAAGAGATGTATAATGCTGATTATAAAAAAGGTATTTCACACGTGGATAATAATGTGATTAAATAAGTTGTCAAATGATTGTTTTTTTTTTTTTTTTTAAACAAACAATATTATCTACACTAAGGGGAATGAGGATGAGCTTAACCTCATAATGGGTTAAGCAATAATGTGATTCAATTATTTGTTTATTAAATATTATTTTCTTTATAAAAAAGGTCTTTCACACGCGGATAATAATGTAATTAAATTAATTGTCAAATGATTTTTTTTTTTTTTTGTAACAAACGATATTATCTACACTAAGGGGGAGTGGATGGGCTTAGCCTCACAATGGGCTAACAATAATGTGATTCAATCAATTGTTTATTAAATATTATTTTCATTTTCTCTATTCTTAATGTAAATTCTATAGAAACCGATTTTATTATATGAATTCAGTTGCTTTAATTGGTTTATGAGGGGTTTCTTCTAGCATGATCTAAAATTATTCACGTACTTCAAATATTTGATTTTCCTTTTATCAATTTACGCATATAAATACATTTAAAATGTATAAGCCGTGCGTAGCACTATTCATTTGATTTGTTATCATGTAAACCCAATTTACATTGAATAAATTTTTTTTTGAGATAATTTTTAAATGATAATAAAAAAAAAATGAACGGTTTTCATTTTAATAAATTTTAATATTTGCTTTATAGCACATTGGCATGTAAAAATTAATAAAGTATAACATGTAAGAAGTTAAACAATGTACTTTAACCATAGTAATCTATGAACATTACAATTGAGATTTCGTAAAATTAATAGCTATATTTCGCAGTTGCTGGTTGGCACGATATATATGAATCTATATATAATCTTTATGCATCATCTTCCAATACCAAATCTTAAATCAGCCTACATATCCCATCACTCCCCCTTTTTTCTTTTAATAAATTAGAAAGCCATGTGATGCATGCTTAACGTGTGCATGAAAGATGAACCGTGTCGAAACTGTGTCGAATATTATTTTTTTTTCCATATGCACTCGACCTGTGCTATATAAACTGATCCAACGTATCCCATTTTTCAAAATTCATATAGCAAGAGAAGAATCAATCAAAATATTCTCGAAGCTACATACTTGATATATACTTACACGTATACGCACATATGGCTTTGAGTAATCGTGAAGTGGGTGCCACTAGCCATGAGCTTCTCGGAGCTCAAGCTCATGTTTGGAACCACATCTTCCAGTTCATAAACTCCATGTCACTCAAATGTGCAGTTCAACTTGGCATCCCGGACGTGATTCACAACCATGGCCAAACCATCTCTCTTTCCGAGCTTATAGCCGGGCTCAATATCCACCCTTCCAAAGCTCATTTCATCTCACGCCTCATGCGGATCCTCGTTCACTCCAATTTCTTTGCACAACATCAACATGTTCATCATAATCATGACAATGTGGAGGAAGAAGAAGCTGTTGAATTTTATAGCCTAACACCGGCTTCCAGGCTTTTTCTCAAAGACGGGCCATTAAACACCACACCATTTTTACTCATGATACTTGATCCGGTAATGACAGACCCATTTCACTCAATGGGCGCTTGGTTACAGATGAATGGTGGCGATGATCTAGTTCCACGTACACCATTTGAGGTTGCAAATGGAATGCCTTTTTGGGAATTGAGTGCTAAGAAACCGAGGTTTGGTGACTCGTTCAATGAAGCAATGGAGGCGGACTCCAAACTTATCACAAGAGCGGTGGTGGAAGAGTGTGGAGGAGTTTTTGAGGGTTTGAAATCCCTGGTGGATGTTGGAGGGGGTACAGGAACAATGGCCAAAGCCATTGCCAATGCATTCCCCAACATCAACTGCACAGTGTTTGACCAGCCACATGTGGTGGCTGACTTGGAAGGGACGACCCATAATTTGGGTTTTGCGGGAGGAGACATGTTTGATAAAATACCTCCAGCCAATGCAATTCTGCTCAAGGTAATAATTTAACACACAATTATTTATCTTAATCTTTGTTATTCCTTAATCAATGTCCTTATCAAATCAATACCTTGTTGTTAGTAAAAACATCTCATCCTCGATTGTCTTTGCAAAGTTCTAGTTAGCTAGTTCAAATCGTTTGTTAAAGTCCTAGTGGATTATATTTAATTAGACACCCACACATTTGCTAAGTACAGTCTATCAGGCGGAACCCCACAATAATGGGATCCTAATAGAGTATGTTCCAAAATTTGCATGTATACATTATTGATGTAGTTGTGTTTACATATCCTCTAGATTAATTTGGGTAAATGTTGTGACTAACTGAGTAACTTATGTGAATCATGACTTATCTCAGTGGATACTGCATGATTGGAATGATGAAGAAAGCGTGAAGATATTGAAGAAGTGTAGAGAAGCAATGCTTCTGAGCAAAAATGAAGGAAGGAAGAAGATTATCATCATAGACATAGTTGTGGGGTATGTCAATAACAAGATGCAGTTGGATAAGAAATCAATTGAAACCCAACTCATGTTCGATATGTTGATGATGTCCACCGTCACTAGCAAAGAGCGTAGCGAATTAGAATGGGAGAAGATCTTTTTGGCCGCTGGATTCACTCGCTACAACATCACTCATACACTTGGGTTGAGGTCTCTTATTGAAGTTTACCTCTGAAGTTAAATCATCAGGCTGGTATTGTTTATGTGTGGATTGTACCATGCAAATAAAGAAAGCCCAAAAAGCATCAGGGCACCTTATTTTTCAAGTAGAGTGTGTCTGCAACTATGATTCAACGGTTATTACTTCCGTTGGTGTTGCAAGTTGATGATCAATGAACTCATACGCTCGGTTTGAGGTCTCTTATTGAAGTTTACCTCTGAAGTTAAATCATCAGGTTGGTATTGTTTATGTGTAGATTGTACCATGCAAATAAAGAAAGCCCAAAAAGCATCAGGGCACCTTATTTTTCAAGTAGAGTGTGTCTGCAACTATGATTCAACGGTTATTACTTCCGTTGGTGTTGCAAGCTGGTGATCAATGAACTCATACACTCGGTTTGAGGTCTCTTATTGAAGTTTACCTTTTAAGTTAAATCCTGGCTGGTATTGTATGTGTGTGGATTGTACTATGCAAATAAAGAATGCCCAAAAAGCAGCTGGGCACCTTATTTTTCAAATAGAGTGTGTCTGCAACTATGATTCAACGATTTCTACTTCCGTTGTTGTTGCAAGCTGGTGATCAATGAATGTGAACTTTTGATGCTCAGAAGGAGTCTTCCCACTGAAGGTTTTCTGTTCGAACCACACTGCCCTAATCTTGATGCTTTCCATAAACCTCATCTAAAATGATCTTCTTACGGGATCCTGCAACGAAAACAAAGATATATTTCTCATTGTCAATTGGCCAAACAGAGACAAAATTAACTAATTTAACCAACTTAACTGACAACTGCAATTCATTGGAACTTGTACTGCTACTTCCTTCATTAGTACTAGTACTCTCTTTTCTACCATCTTCCTCCAGAATGTGATCGCGTCTCTTAACCAAACAAAAACTAAGTGAAACTCATCACTGTCATAATTGTCATCATTATCCCTATTCTCCTCTGGATTAGCCCGAACTGACCACATACTATTCTGGCAAAGATTTCTCTGGAGAAGGTTCCTTGGACCTCAACACAGCTCCCCAAGGGATTGGCACTTTGGATGTGTAGTCGGGCTATTGCTTGTTGATGTGCTACAAGAAGAGAAAAAAGTTAGTTCTGAAAGGTGCCTTTGTGGGGCCTTAGGTGTAAGCCTTAAGGCTCGCAATCAAAACTAACTAAGTGCTAGGCGTGCTACTGCTATCTCAGTATAGCAGATGTAGAACAAGTGTGTTTGAAGTCGATTACTCGCGTCCCAAGTTACTCCAACTTCTTGTTATCCAAGGATTCTTACAGATGGATTAAGTCTATATTAAGTTCTTTTTCTTGCCTTGTAAAGAAGGACTTTTAGTTCATGGTCTTGTATGTTCGAATGAAGGGAGTCCAGAGCCCCTTAACTCATTTGTTTGGTCCTAGACTGCTTTTAATGAAAACATATCCATTAAACTAACCGGATCCAAAAGCAAATATGACTCTTAAAAAAGAAAAACAGGTGGAAATAACTTGAATACATGCTGGATAATGCATTAAGCAATAGATCTACTAATTTAGAAAACAAACAAAGAGCTTCGGGCAAGATTTCACCTTGTCTAGCAAGGTTGAACTTCTTGTAGTCATTTCTCTTTGTATTTACAAGGTTTATATGCTAAAAAGGGATGAATGGTAAATAAGTTTACATAAGGGAATCGACACTACAACACTGAGGGAGGTAGTAGAGTTTTTATTCTAGACAAGAGATAGCTTTTCTGAAGAACTATCACTAAAAGGACTAAATCTGGGTTGATTTCAGCTTTTGGATACAAATCTGGCTTGAGAGTAGAGTTTGTATGTTTGTTTGTTTGATTGGTTGAGTGTCTTTGTCTCTGTTGTCTCTTCTTCCTTTTATAGGCAGTTTGGCCCGACTGCTGTAGCTTTTGTTTTTGCCCGAAAGCACTTGAAGGGTAGTGAGTCATCAACTATTTAATAATGCCACTGAAAAGTGTTCTTTGGCTGATAATAGGTTAGTCTCCATCACTTGTCACTTCGCTTATAGATACGTGGCTTGTGTCTTGGCTGAGAAGGCTTCAGTTTTGCTTTTGGGTTTGATGCAGGGCTTTGGGCAAGTCTTCCTCTAATTTGGTATCTTTGGGCTCCCTTTCATTCAAGCCCAATATTCAAATATAACCCAAACAATGCCTCCTTTAATCATTGTTGAGTCTGCAAATCAAGGCGTTACTAATGATTAAACAATCGTCGCATGTCTTTACTCGGGACTTGCGCCACTTAAAACATCTGTTGTTTAACTAAACATTTGAACTAACCCACGATTTTTAACGTTAAATAATTGTCTACTATATCATCTTCTCTTAAATCCTTCGGCCAAGTACCTTAGCAATTTTAATCCTCCGAGCTTCCAAAATCCCAGATTTCCTAAAATCCTTAGAATTCTCTTGCTCTTAATTCTTGCCCCTTATTCCCTATCTTCTTCTCATTCTTCTTCCAAACTTAATGGCACCTAAAATTGTTCAACTTGCATATGAGTCCGGTGAAGGGATTGCTACTATGCGCCGTTTGCTTAATGGCCTTCATTGCCCTCGGGTTGGCCTTAATACTTTTCTTTTCTTCAAGGAAGAGGGAGTACATTCTCTAGGACCTACCTGGACATCCAAGGTCCCGATTGCCATGGAGAAAACTATGCCCAAGGTTAACTGGTTCACTCCCAACCCGTACTTGGCTGAGTTGGGCATTTCGGCCTCTAAGTCGTCGATCCACCGCTGTGGCTTTCCTTTGATAAAGGATGAAGGCTGGACTCAGTGAATAAACGAACTCGAGCCTACTTTCAAGCAAAAATGGATGAACAATGGCATATATGAGCTGATAATGCTCTCTAAGACCACCGAAATCGCCAAGCCTGAGTTGCTTACCACGGCACTTCTCTTCTGGAATTCGGGGACAAACACCTTTGATTTCAGGATGGGTCCCATGTCCCCGACCATTCTTGACATGGCCCATCTGGCAGAGTTGTGGATGTTACCAACGACTGGGCTCCCTTTTCTTGCTCGATTGCTGAGAGCTCGAGCACCTCTAATCCTATACCTCAGTTGGACTACAATTCCTCTACTTTTAAGAGTTATGGGACTTCCTTCATGGGCTTTATCCCATTTGTCAAGAAGACTTTTAGGCCCTCATCCTCTAATGCTAACAAAGATCAAGAGCACATGTACTTCCTACTGTACTGGCTCAACAAGCATGTCTTCCGCAACAAGTCCAATGGAGTAAAGGTTGAATGGATCCCTTTGGTGGAAGCTCTGCATAATTTTGATGATGTGGCCATGGGCCCTTTCCTCCTCGTTCATCTTTATGATCTTCTCTATGAGATGACCCGAGGCATTCCCTTTGAAACTAACCTCAATGGGCCAACCTGGATGGCCCAATTATGGTTGCAGTGGCACTTTCTCGAGCTTCAGGCTCCCAATCTGGAGTTCCCTGAAGGAGTGGCCCCTGCCCGCATTTTAGCTGAAGCTTTACCTATTAACCATTCTACCTTCTCCTGCATGTACTTCTTAAAATCTTGTTATACTTGGGCATATTTGGAGTGGGAAGCTTCAGTAGTCATGAAGTATCCCTAGTTCTTCGACCACACTTATCATTTGTATCCAACCAAGGGATTTGGCATGGGGAGTAAGAGTGACCACTATGAACGCGGGTTGGAAATTTATCATCCAAACTTTTGCAGCTGGCAACTAGGCTTGTATCCCTAGTTCTCCGACCATGCTTATCATTTGCATCCAACCAAGAGATCTGGCATGGGGAGTAAGAGTGACCACTATGAACGCGGGTTGGAAATTTATCATCCAAACTTTTGCAGCTGGCAACTAGGCTTCAGGCAAACCATTCCAGTCCCGTTCTTTGACTCTGTACATTGCAGCACCTCTTTCCATCTCGTTCTCCACAAGAAGCCACATTTCGGGCTGCCCGATGCAGTCTTGAAGTCATGAGCAAGACTACCTGAAAGCCCATGGTGCTAAACTTTGAATGTGCTTTAACTTTCTCCATTTGGTGGGAGACCAAGTGGGCCCAGAAGTATGAAGAAGATCTCAAGGAGTCTCACGACCGCATCTTTGGTCATTTATCCATCAAGTCCTATCCCAAGCTTAGTGAGCTTGAAAGCTAGAAGGAGATGATCCACCAAAAAAACCCAACTTCTCCTAATAGGTACCTTTTATTCTTGTAACTTGTATTTATGACATTTTTATCATCCTACCCTGTTCTAATCTCTTCCTTAGTTATTTTGAACTTGCAACCCAAGGCAACACTGAAGAAGTGGATATCGGGCTGAATGAAGAGGCTGGGGACGCCTTTGTCTTCCAAGAAGTTGTAGCCGAGGCTGCAAGGCAAGGCGCTAGAAAGGGTGGAGACATCTTTGAACTTTTTGGAGAGTCTGAGGCTAAGGCGGAGCCTGAAGTGCAGGTTCGGGCTACTCGGTGAGCAAGAACAATCGTGGTAGAGACTTCATAGTCCAAGCCAGAAAAGTGACCTCGAGCTTAACTCTCCATACTAGGTTCGCGGGTAACTCCAATCAAGAAAAGAACTAGAGCTCAATCCTCCAAATCCTCCAAGTCTTCTGCTCCCACAGTTGAGGCGACCAGGAAAAAACATAAGGCTTCTAGTAAGTGAATCTTGCTTCAACCCTCTTTTCTTACCTACATTTTTATGTTAAGAGCTAACAATTCCATCTTCTTCTAAACCAGGGCCTCAAGCAACAAAGAAGCCCACTTTTGTATCAAGGGAAGAACTATATCTTCTTGATTCCATTCTTAAAGAGCTGGAGGTATGGCCTGCTTCTCAAGTTATCTCTTTAAAGTTTTCCCTTTTCGTTTTTTATTTTTTTTAAATTTTTTTTATATTGATTCTTTGCCCGACTACCTGAAACAGGCCACAAGGGAAGAAATGATCTCTCAGCTCGAAGCCCCTTTACCTCCAGCCTGAACAGTACAAACCTTCCCTCGTTAGGCTAAATCTTTGAGGGTATACTTTTTCTCACTCTTGGCTTTTAAACTTGTAACTTTATTACTTTGGAAGCTAACAATTAACTTTCACTCCTCTATAGGCCAAGGCGAGAGAACCTGCGTTTTCAATCGGGTAAGGCTCAACTCCCAAGTTTTCCATTCCTCCCCATGCATTGGTGGTGACTCCAACTTCTCATTTCAATGCAAGTACTGGGGAGATACTGCATTTTGTGGAGGATAATGATAACTCGGTGAGCATTTTTATCTTACAATTTTTATGCTCACCGTTCCCCCTTCTTTTATACTTATTTTCTTTTGCCTTTTTTCAGTCTTCCCCAGCACAAGAGTCACAATAACCAACCGCAACTACATTTGGGGAGCCCATAGTCCCTGAGATCCCACAGAGTTGGATGATATTTCTTTAAAAACTTAGCATTAACTGGATGCCTTTGCAAGTTCCCCTCAAAATCTGCCAAGTAATATCCCCCATTATCCAGCACTTGGTTGATAATGAAGAGACCCTCCCAAGTAAGGCTCACTCCCTAAAGCCTTTAACTTGAGTTCCTAAGGGCAAAATTGCCTTCCAAACTAATTCTCTTCCCTTGAAGGTTTTCAATTTCACATTTTTGTTGTATGCCCAAGCAACAACTCTCTTCCCTTCTTAAATTTTATTTAAAGCTTTAATTCAGGTTACATCTAGATCTTCAACTCCTTGACACATAGCCTGAATATATTCTTCACTGTGTAGCCCGAGCTGGTTTTGGATCTTAACAGTACTCACATTAATCTCCATGGGAAGCACAACATCTTGCCCGAAAATTAGGGCATAAGGAGTAGTTCCAGTTCCTACCCTCTTGGAGGTTCTATAAGCCATAAAGTGTCTCCCAACTTCTCATGCCATTTCTCTAGGCTTCCTGCCACCATTCTTTTAATAATATTCACCAAGATCTTGTTGATGGCCTCTGCTTGACCATTTGATTGGGGGTAGTAAGGACTAGATTGGATCATCTTTATCTTGAACCTTCTTGCAAATTCCTCCACTTCTTTTCAAATAAAAATGGCCCGCGGTCTGTAACAATTGTCTCAGACACCCCGTATTTGTGTAAGATCTTGGTTTCAATGAACTTCTTGACTACAATTGAGGTAATAGTCTTCACAACTAAAGCTTCTACCCATTTGGTAAAGTAATATGTTGCCATAATTATGAATGTGTGTCCCTTGCTAGAAGCTGGATAAATTTACCTGATAAAGTCCATTGCCCATCCTCTGAAGGGCCAAGGTTTAACCATAGGGTTCAAGGGTACTGAGGGCACATGTTGGAGAAGTCCATGCCTTTGACATTTTTCACACCCTCGGGCATAGGCTTTGTAGTCTTTCTCCATGTCGGGCCAAAAGTAACCCTATCTTCTGAGGAACCATCTCATCTTAGTTCCAGCTTGATGTGCTCCACAGATTCCTTTATATACTTTGGCCATCACTTTCATTAACTCTTCTTTGCCTAAGCATTTTAACAAAAGTCCATCTAGAGTTTTTCTTAATAGATTCCTTTCCCACAAAACATACTTAGTTGCTTGTTGCCTATTCTTCTTACTTGTGGGGAAAGAAGGATCTTTCAAGTGTTGAGTAACAGGTGATCTCCAAATTCTATCTCTAACACCTTAGTCATTACATCTAGGCTGAACTCCTTTTCTAAAATAGAAGGGAGATTTCTCTTTTGTACTTCCACCTCTCCCTTGAATTTTCTTTCTTGGATCTACACTCCAAAAGCCACATGTGCCATTTCATTAGCAATTGCGTTCGATCCTCTGGGAACATGGCTGACTGATATTTTAGTCCCCCATTAACTCAATAATTGAGTAGATGCCAAGTAATAACTAGTCATGGTAATGTGTCTGCGCTTGTATTCCCTATTTAGCTGATTGATTGCCAATTATGAGTCACCAAATACTTCAACTTCAATTGCCCCCAACTCTATCAAGATTTCCAGACCAATTATCAGTGCCTCATACTCTGCCCGATTGTTAGTAGAATCTTGATAATCCAGGAGAAATGAATAACAGTGGTGAGCACCCTTAGGATCGATGATGACAATCCCAGCCTCAACAACATTTTGAGTGCAAGATCCATTAAAATACAGTTTCCAATGAGTGATCCAGAAACTGGCTATCCTCTTTATTTCTTATTGAATCCATTCTTCTTTGCCCGATGAGGGTTTACTTGGTGGGATATAGAGACTAGCCATCTCTAGAGTTCCTGGGATGTTAATAAGTTCATCCTGCAATTCTTGGTTCTCGGCTAAGAAGTTTGTAATTCCTTGTCCTTTGATTGCTCTTTGAGGCATTGAAAACTAAACTTTGATAGTGCTAGAATATACCTTCCAATCCTTCCTGTTAGTATAGGTTTTAACAACATGTATTTGATTACATCAATCTTGGCAATGATGTGGATGTGGCAAGGCAACATGTAATGCCTGAGCTTACAGGCAGTGAAGTATAGAGCCAAACACAACTTTTCCATTAGGGTATATCTTGTTTGTACCTCAGTAAGGATTCTACTAAGCTAGTATATCGCTTGTTCCTTTCCTCATTCATTGTTTTGAGCCAGCAAGCTTCTTATTGATTTTTCAGAGGCAGAAATGTAAAGCTTTAAAGGCTTCCCTCTCTGAGGTGGCATGAGCACTGGTGAAGAGGTCAAGTAAGCCTTTATTTTGTCAAAGGCCTCTTGGTGTGGTGGGCCCTACTCGAACTCTTCTTTTTCTTTCAATCTTAACAGAGGAGTTAGCGGCTGAATCTTGCCCGCAAAGTTAGCAATGAATCTCCTCAAGAAGTTGATTTTCCCTAGTAGCCTTTGTAGTTGTACCTTATTAGTGGGAGGAGGTGATTCCATTATTGACCGAGCTTTATTTTTGTTGACCTCCACCCTTCTTTGATGAAGGAATCCCAAGAAGTTGCCTGACCTTACCCCAAAAGCACATTTCTTAGTATTTATTTTTAACTTATGGATCCTCATTCTTGTTAAGGCTTGTTTGAGGTCTATTAGATGCTGCTATTCAGTTTTAGACTTCACCATGATGTCATCAATGTATACTTCCATGCTATGGCTAATCAAGTCATGAAAAATGGCATTCATTGTTTTTTCATAGGTTGCACAATCATTTTTTAGCCCAAATGGCATGACCAAGTACTCGTATGCTCTAACATGTCCTAGGCATCTAAAAGCTATTTTATGCATATCTTCTTTAGCCATTTTTATCTGATTATAACCAGCATTCCCATCCATAAAAGATAAAACTTCATGTTTTGCAACTGCATCCATAGATAGGTTAGCCATGGGCATAGGGTATTCATCTTTAGGCGTAGCTTCATTAATATTTCTATAGTCAACACAACATAAAACTGCATTAGTTATAGCTTTTAATACAGGTACAATGTTGGCCAACCACTCAACATACTTGGCAGGCCTAATAAATCCAACATTTACCAGCCTTTCAATCTTTTCTTTGACTTTTCCTTCGATCTCTTTTGACATTCTTCGTGGTGCTTGCTTTACAGGTTTATATCCCTCCTTAATAGGCATTTTGTGTTCTACTAAGGTTGAATCTAAACTTGGCATCTCAGTGTAATGCCAAGCAAATAAGTCTTTAAACTCATGCAGAAGACTGATTATCTTTGCCCGATCTTCAACTTCCAACAGGTTGTTAATCTTTATAGGCCTTGGATCCTCTTTAGTTCCAAAATCAATAGTTTCTAAGGGGTATTGTACCTCTGGCGCTAGCTTGTCAGGTTTTGCACACAAAAATTTGACTAACTCCGGACTCTCAGGCATATCCTCTGGCCAATCCAAGTTATATATACATTCAACCATTTGTATGGCTACTTCCAACTCCTTTCTAAAAAACCCTTTTTCACCCCTGTTCTGGTTACTGGAAGCTTCTTCCTTCTATTCTTCTTGTTCATTGACCGAGCTCTCCATTTCTTGCTTTCTTTCTCTCTCATACCCCAACAGTCTTTTGATTAAGGACCTTACTGTAACTCCTTGGTCCTTTCTTCTTTGTTTTGACATTACTAGTGTTGGGAAGTAGGGATAATATGGGGTCTGTCTTATTCTTCCATAGTGAGAAACAATCCTTGTTCCAAAAGCTTTTGGGTCGTCACCTTAGTCGGGCAACTGTTCTCATTAGTTCTTAAGCACTGGAGAATCCCAACATTGGGATTACAAAAGTTGGCTTCTACAACATTGGCAGTAGGGAAGAATAGCCGTGATTCAGCCTTTACCATCTCCCAAAATCCTAGTCTCATAGCCTCTTCCTCATGGTAAATAGCTACTTGTTTATGCAAAGTAGACGGTATAGAGAGACCCTGATGAATCTAATCCCTACCAAGCAAAACTCCATAAGTAGAACTATTATCCACCACAAAGAAAGCTAGCATTATTTGCTTGGATCCCAAGTCAACCTCCAGTGGCAATATCTCATAAGTTCTAGTAATGGCTTCAGATAAGCTAGAGACTGTCAAGTCAGTAGGAATAAGATCTTCGTCACTTCTTCCCAATTTCTTCATCTGTTTTAATGGTATTACATTGACTGCAGCTCCTCTATTAATCAAAACCCTCTTGAACGGTACTCATTCCAAATGAGCAGTTACATATATGGGCTTGAGATGGTTATGTAGGGCTAAACTCGAGTGGCTGAAGACACCCTCTCGAACTTTTTCTTTGCGAGCACGGGCAAACCTGTTTGGCTAGATTCTTCTTTTCCTACCTCTTTAACACTAACATGTTCCATCATAAGTTCTGTTACCAAGTAATCACCCTCCATTTTGGTAGGTTGATTAGGATCAGCGCAAAACATAGCAGATAGAACATATGTCATGTTTATGTGGAAGTTGCTAGGTTTAGGTAAATCCTCCTTCTTGCCCCTAATATGGTCCATGAATTCATCTAGCCAGATGTGTGCTTCTTTCGGCAACATTAGTTCAGGCAACCCTTCGTCCCGAGTTATACTAAAGTTCTGCACCTGCTTTGAGACTTCATAAAGAGTATTAACCAGTAATGGTAAGGGTATTATTCTTTCTAGGGAGATAGTTCCAAAACATATGGGTTATGGGCTCCATCTTGGGGTTGGCATCATTATCATATCCTCTTGAGCTCTTCTCAATATTCTATACTTTCCAGGATGAGGGTTTTATGGCACATGATCTCCCTCCCCCTCAATCTTGTTATTAGCCCTCTCTACCTCCTTTTTGCTTCTCTAGTGAAGTTGACTTCTTCCCGCATGATGTACTTTCTCAAACTTCACATTTTTAGAGGTTTCTGATGTAGCAGGAATTTTTAATGAGTTCATATTGGCTTTGTGCTACCTCTAGACTCTTATAATCATAAAAGTTCCCATTTTCTTGATAGGTCTCCTATCCTTTCCAACTATATACCATTCCTGCCCGAGTCGGGCAGAACCCTTTTTAGTGACTGGGGATAATGGGTTCTTTGTTCTTCCCTTCATCTTGACATTACCACCTTCATAACTCGGCTGGGGAAGCCTAAACCTCCATCCATTTTGGTGTTTTGGCTGGGAGACGGACGCCTACCGAACTACAAGCACAAGAGTAGGGGCAAAATTCCATCTTTATGACATTGCATTTGTGCAAGTCTCAATCTCCAAGTTTGTCAATTTTTCTAACTTTCTCTTTAGTTGTTTATATTAATCTCATACGTAATTGATGTTGTGAATTTTTTTTTTTTTTATTATAATTATTGAAATTCTTGTGTTATTTTTATATTTTCTAATATTGCTCCAACATCAGCAACACCCAAATCTTGATCATCATCACCATCTTTATTATCATTAGTATCATTAACATCATGATGATGTAATTCAGAACTTGCACTACTTGTACTTGCTTGGCTACCACGATTACGCTTCCACCCTTGCTTCTTAGGCAGTGTAACGGCCAACATTCCTCAATGAAATCGATAACTTCATCTCGAGGACTTGACATACTGTTCAAGAAGCTGAAGTCATTCTAGGGTACCACTGCATTGACAACCACAACATCCTTCTCCAGTCATAATCTCGGCATCACTAAAGTCATTCTTTGTTATCTTCTGAGCAATTCTGCAAACTATTACCGCCAAGATACCAAAAGGGGACAAAACCTCATTACGGATGAAGAAGTTGAGGTTCTACCATAAAACCTATTGGCAATATGAGATGAAGCCCAACTACTTATAAGCACATGCAAGGTCCCTCCTCTCATCAATGTGAGATCCACTCTTAACACACTTCCTCACGTGTGGCGAATTTTCAAGCCTTACACAGGGACAACACAACTTGGATGACGTGTGGCTATTGGGCTTCACACGTGGGACAACGTGCTCTAATACCATGAAGAAGTTAAGGTTCCACCATAAAACCAATAGGCAATATAAGGATAAGCTTAACTATTTATAAGCACATGGAATGTCCCTTCTCTTATCAATGTGAGATTCACTCTTAACAACCAAACTCGTCCTCACTCAACAAACCCATCTTCTTCTCTTCCTTTTCTCTTTCTGGTGAGTATGCTGAAATTGAGAAACATAAGTGAAAAGATGTGGGTGCAAAAATTAAGGATCAAGCAATGAGTCACTTCCTAAATTTAGGGGAGTGGAGCTAGAATAAAAGAGCATGATCGAACACTTCTATGGAAAATGGAACATCGAGAAATATAAGAAAAGTGGGATTTGAAGCCCAAGTATTTTTTGTCTATAAAGGATCTCGAATCCCAGGAGAACAGGGGGTGTGGAAAGAGATATGAAATCGTTCTATATTTTACAAGTATCCTAAACAAACATTGACTTGAGCATCAGAGTGTTTTTTTGCATGTCCCCCTCCTCCCTATTGACAGTAAGCGAAGATGGTGTCTAAAGCTTATCAACGTGTTCAAGATTACTTGTTGATGGAGAATTGGAGTACCCGAAAATTTCTGCTCCAACAGTTGAGGAGTAAGGGTAAACTATTCTTCGAAGCAGCTGTAGTGAGGGCATGCATTAAAACCCTAATGAAATTTGGAGTTGAATCCTGTTATTCGGCATAGATATTGCATACAGTCGTATTGTGGTTGAAAAAAAAATTTACTCGAGGATGGGGGCACATCCTGATTTATCTAGAAAAATGAATCTTTGAACTGGGTTTCATCCAATTGAATGGGGCATGCATTTAAGTTCTAATCAGTTCATAGCCCACAAGGAAAGGAGTATTATACAGTCGTTAATGATTAAGCCAAGTGTGCACTAACAACTGATGGCCACATGCTTGCCTTCTCCCTCAGAGCAAGAAAAGAATACCCTTACCTCTTCCATATTGATTTTCGCATGATATTAGGTTATAAAAAAATGTCATACATGATTTCGTTATAGCTAAGTGCAAATAATGCCTATCATGTGCAAATCCTGAAGCTTTTATATGGGCTATATATCCCAGACTAGATGTTTTGACATTTAGATTATTTGTTTAAACGCAAATTGGGGAAATGGCCAAATCTTATGGGGTATAACATACCATTCTCTATCTCACTTGTTGATGCACAAAATCGGGTCGATATTGGACCAATGTAAATCTGACCGTAAAATCATGCATACGCTTAAGAACACAACAATATATTAACGACTACCTGCAATTAGAAACTAAAATAGCCTATTTCAGGAAAATTGTAAGCATGGAGAAAAGATAAACTGTTTTCATACGAGCATGTATTGTTGAGAAATTAGCAACTCTTTAGTTTTTGTTTCTTTGACAAGAAACGATGGTAAAATTTCATTACTGAATCACAATTACAAAGAGTCCAGAACAATGACAAGAGTTGCCACATAGGTATAATCTCCAGTAACCAAATAAATTGATCTGGAGGTAATTCGCACAAACTAGAGTTAATAATAACCCTAATTTGCAACCACAACTGGACACGCACTAGCATAAGCATTGTCGATACAACTCTGCCACAAAGAAGGCAGACGGAACAGATTTATACCGCAGCCCATGTAATGTCATCGCCAAAACAAGAGAGACTACATCAAAAACATCACTTGGCAAAGCGAGGTCACAATGAAAAACCAAGTCTAACAATTAGGGCCACATCAAACCACTGTTCACAAATTGGCTACATCACTTGCAAGTCGAGACATTACCCGCTAGAAGCGATACAAACAAACCTACATAAAGCTACACATATCTGAGAAAACGAAATCCTCTGATAGGCTCGAGTCCATTGATTGACCTATCACCACTTGCAACCAACTTGCTACTGAGGTCCGCTGCAACTCTCGAGCCAATGCCACCACAAAGGAAGGCAAAGCCCCACTAAAAAGGAAGGCAGAGCTGCAACTAAAAAGTTGAGAAGAGCCACAAAATCGGGCAAACCATAGAGGGAGGATCCGACCCACCAACAATAAAAAAAACCAACCTATACCCGCACATCCAGCCCTAAAACAGGGGAAAAGCTCTGTACGAGAATAAAATCTCGAGCAACGGGTCAAAGGCCTGTATCAGAGCTGGAAACATTGTTCGCAGACAAAATAGGGCAGGAGAAAAAGTGCTAGGCAGCACCAAGGACCAGAGACAAAGTGAAGGGAGGTCGCAGAAGAGTGGGCGCACGCGCGAGGTGGGGGAAGGGGGTTGTAGGAACCGGGGAGTGGAAAGGCTTGGAGGAGGCAATGTTGTGCCTTGGCCTATTCGTCAATGCAGAAACGAGATTCATATTACAACCTCACCAAAGTCATCCATAGTTGAACATAATAAAATACAAGAAATTTACTAGGTTCGGCAAAAAACCTGCCTATGTCTCTGGAGAGATATTGTTCTTTAGTATGGGAATAACAGTACAAGTTACACATGATTTAAATCGACATAACCCAATCCTGAATTCCTTGTACACCCACTCACAGAATTTTCCCAAGAGCCTCACTCTACCCCAAGAGTTCTCTCACCAGAGACTTTTCACTTTAGCTCTCTTGATTTTCTCTCAACCCATATTCAACCTTTCCCATGGGTGAGCCGAATGCTCTCCCCCTTGGATGATTCTCTGATGCTTACCCTCTCACTCGGCAAGTATACTAAATGCACAAAATTGCATCTAGTTATAGGCATACACTAGCAACTATGACCAAGTCCCAAAAGTCTTACGTTCACATGACATAATTTACCTAGCATGCAACACTTTTCTCCATTTGCCATCTAATGCATAGAAGAGAAAGCATGCAAAATTTCAAGCAACCAACTTTGCAACCCACAAAGTCAAGAAAAGCTTCCAACTTTGCTTGTGGCAATGTTCATGTCTTCTCTTGAACGAAGACTTCCTTGCCACAACTGAAAGCATTCACATGGTCATCAATTGTTGTCAACACATAACTCATAATTACTCACAAATGTATGAGCTAAACACAAAAATCTCCACCTTGGGGAACATGCAAAATCCTTACACCCGTCACCAAGGCCTATTGGCCTTACATACGAGCATGCACATCCCTGAATCCATTTCCTTGGTCCTATTCCGATTTAGTACACACTGCCAATGCATGATAAATTTATATATGCACAATGTCCTTGAAATAGAATTTCGTCCCTACTCTGTGCTTACAGTTCTATGGACGTTTGCTTCATCAGAATTCAACGATCTAAATCAAGATTCCAACACCAGAAAACTAGATGTCAACACCGGAAAACTAGACTTCTGGCGAATTTCTGTATAGTTCTCTCAATAAGAAGGTTTGGGATTGTAGAAAATGAATTTGATTTTTTTTGCATTCTAAATACCATGCAGATGGATGTATATATAATTGAGTTATGCATGTTCGCAACAGGTATGAATATGGGATGCGTCTTTTGGAAGACATCTTCTCAGAAGGGATGTGTTCTTCCATCGCTTCAGACCCATCTAATTAAAAAATAAATCTGTAATTAATTAATTAATTAATTAAATTATGAGAGCCCGAGCCCCATCTTTTGATAATTAATTATACATATTTATTATATATTAAAATGAGATTTTTGGAGTGTCAATATGTAACATCCCATCCCGAGAATTTTAAAAACGTATGCGTGAAAAGACAGTTTTGCCCCTAGTGCGTTTTCTTTACGTTTTGTGGTTGTTTTGGGTTCCTTGTTGGCATGTTTTGAGCCACACACACACTCCCACATTCTACACCCTTTTCCCTTGCCCTGTACCCCTATCTCGAGTTCCCTTTCCCTTCCCATTTTCCATACAACGTACGGACACACCCACACACCCATCAAACCTCCACAGATCGAAGAAACCAAGCACATATTCAGGCTCGTGAGGCTTGTAGGAGTCCAACCATACCCATTTCAGGTAAGAATACCTTCATTTTCACGTTGAACTCATGATGCCCGATTTTGGTAATGTTCATGCACATGTAATTTCTCACGTTATTGGGAATTTCAAGCTTGTAGGAAGCTTGGTGGGGTCCCTAGGAGGCTCGGGGTGGTTCGTTTGAAGGTTTTGGACGTCGGGATCACGCGTTTCGAGGTTGGCCGGAGTTGGGGTGATTTTCCAGGTGAGATTTCGTGGATTTTAGCACTTGAAAGTGGTATGATTGTGTTCCTCTCATTGTAAGCTTCATTTTGGTACCAATTTTGTGAAATTTGGTTGAAAAACGAAGAAGATATCGTGATTTAAAGTTTTCCCGATTTTCCGGCGCCGGCGACGGCGCCGGAGGCTCGCCGGAGAAGACGACGGAATATTCCGTCAAATCTGACGGAATATTCCTGACGCCGTTAACATAATCTGTTAGGGATAACGGAATATTCCTGACGGCGTCAACTGACGCCGTCAGCGTGGCCGGCGCGTGGGGGCGCGTGCGGCGGTGAAAAATTATTTTAAAAATATGGGGATGTTCCTGAGGTTGAGTAGATCACGTTGGTGTATTCATACACCCCATTTGAGCATTGTATGAGAAGTTATTTCTAAAGGTTGGTTATGTGCTTTAAAATTAACGTTTTTGTAGTTGTTTCGCATATAGGTGATACCTATCCCGAGGACGAGCGTGGTCACTCGAGGCAGGGGGGCTACGACCCTTCCACATATCAGTGAGTGGGCTTTTGGTTTTCCGTATATACCTATATACTTATATTTTCCCAAAAATTGATTGAAACATTTATTCGTTTATATGCCATGCATTGTATTACCGTTGTTTATGCATCGTTAGTTGCATTATTAATTGTTTATATATATATATATATATATATATATGCATATTTGGTGCTGCAGACGCATAGGTAAGTGCCAGGTAAATGTTATTCATGTTTACATTCAGTAGTGATTTGAGATGCTTAGAGAGCTCATAACCTGCACCCCCAGTGTTAGTGCTCCTGCCCAGAGTAGGGCACAATCCTTCACGTGATGTTCACCTCCCGCACCACACGCTCAGCTTGGATCCAAGTTAGGTGCACAGTCCTGTCGTACAGATCACTTTAGGTGGTTCCGACTCGTAGGTGACCCGCGATTATTCGCCCAGCCTTCACGTGATCGTAGCACTTAAGCGTATATATATATTACACCCAGGCCTGTCGTACAGACCACTTTAGGTGGTTCCGACTCGTGTGCAGGTCCAGATAGTGAGATTGAGATTTGAGCTCTAGATTCAGCCATACAGGTCACGTTAGGTGACTTCGGCTGCCAGACTATATGTTATTGATGTGTTTATACCTGAGCACTTGCATTTCATTTTGAGATTTTGGCATGGCATATTCTTGAGCGTGATTGGTACATATATATATATATATATATATATATATGTATATCTATTTTCTGGGAAATATACAGGTTTTACGGCGAGGGGTTAGTACATATTTATTAAATGGTTTTCGAAAAGCTTTGTTTTTGCCCACTCACGCTTTTGTTTTGCGCCCCTCCAGGTTCTAGTTGACTAGCAGGTTTGGTGGTTTCCCAGAGGATTTTCCCGGCATTTCTGACAGACGATCACCAGCGTAGGGCCACCTTTGGGTGTATTTTGGTTGTGTCATTTTCATTTGCACTGCTTTAGGCTTTATGCTCTGAACTTAGCGTCGCACTTACGTTGCACTTATTATTACTTTATGTAAACCAGTTTTTATTCATTCGTATTACTATTTCCACTATTATTTTATTAGCTTCCGCACTGTGCACATGGTTACGTCACTTCCACGTGACGGCCAGCATGCCCTGATCTTGATCAGGGTGTGTCATAATAACATTTCCCTATATTAATTATCAATTAATTAGCACACTCCAAATCCCAAACCCAAGGTTGAGCCCAATTTAATTCTCCGTGATCCATTACTCCAATCACTTTCTAATAAGGACAAAAGCCTTATAAAGTGAGGGAACTTTTTAGTAGTGATCAATGTGGGACAATGAAGAATAATATTTCTACTCAAAATTTCCAACAATCTCCACCTCGGCGAATACACTATGCAAAAATCCTTGCACCCATCACCAAAGCCGACTAGCATGCACACTCCTGAATCCATTTCCTTGGTCCTATTCCGATTCAGTACACACTGCCAATGGCATGTACAGTTGTTGCAAGCTAAAAATCGCCATTTTGCTTCAGATAGGATCTCAACACATCCTCGTCTCCTCCAGCAGGTTTTCCCCTTCTTCATTGTCCACAACCTGGAAACATATCAGCATGCCCGTTTCCATCAACAATTAACTCATCGAGCCAGACAAAAATCCCCATACTTCCTCCTTCCTCAGGATCATCTGATAACCTGTGAATCTCATAGCTCCACCTGCTGCAAAACCGCTACAACACTTGAGACTATACATCACCAGGAAAAGTGTTGCTTCGAGTACCTAGAGGGCATACTCGAAGTCTTCCACCACAAACTTGCTACAACCCGGCCTAGCACTTGTAGCACTGTGGATCCTTGCCTCCAGAACCGGATATGAACATGCTATCTCTCTCAGATCTTCTTTCCAATTTTCTTCCACGATTCCAACCTTGAATAGCTAACAAATGTATGAGCCAAACACATAACTCAAAACTCATAACTCAAATGTATGAGCCTAACACAAAACTAGAACCTGCTGTCCATAGCCTTCAATTGTTGTCAACACATAACTCATAATTACTCACAAATGTATGAGCCAAACACAACGGGCGGAAGAGGCTGCTGCCGGCCCCAAGCTTAAGCAAGGGACCCGCGGCTGGAGAAAGTCAATTTCATTTAAGCAACCAAGTCGGGTAATTAGTTTTGCATATCTTGACTCTGCACCAGTTAGCTCTATACATGCCAACAACGACGACATATGTGAGTGAATGTGACATTTGACAAAGTCCTCTTTCAAACTCTACAAATTTAAGTGACAAAACTTGCTAAAGTAATGACAATGGCATCCGAAATAAAAACATAAAACGCATAAAATTAATTTCCAATTGTCCAGAACGCGCTAGGGAAGAGCTCATTTTGTAGTAGCATAAGACATATTGAAATATGAGAAAAGTATAGTTTTACTTCGGATCGGTCAGTGTCCTAAAGTCTCTCACCCACAAGAATAGCCATTTGTGGATCATAAATCACATAGAACATTACATATAATCAGTCTGCAATACCAACTCAATTCGTCAAATTTGCAACAAATACAAACTCAGAATTGTAATTGTATTCGAAAGAAGAAACACACAATACACACATTCAAACCACCTTTCCGATTGCGAGCACAAATGAACCAGCATTAATAAGAACATTGGTCAAAGAACCTGTTCCCGCCCAAATTTCTAACATCACATCACCTTCCCCAACATCGACCGCAGCAGTCCGTTGATCTCAAAATCCAACATTAAGTGCTGCAAACGCAACAAAAGAAATTCAGAACCAAATATATAAAACAACAAATCAGATGCTGCCATTTCTAGCTTACTACACATCATAAATTTTGGCATACATAAATGAAAACAAAAATTGGAACAAAACACACATCTTAAAGTACATACATTTTCTAAGCAACCAAACACAAAACCGGGAGTGAAAAGGAAATGAGAAACCTAATCGAGGGATTTTCTGGGGTTATCAGTGATGAGGCAATTTTATATTATATATTTTATCATATTCTTTGTATTAATTTATTAGTTATTTTGTGAGAATTTTGATACTTTGAATAATATTTCTATTGTAGGACATTCAACTTCTTCTTGAGCAAAAAATACTCAAACAGAAGAATTTTGAAGTGATTCCAGATGGACGATGTTCGTAAGTCTCTCAGCTTATTTGTATCAAAGTTTCAGATTTGTTTACAGAACGGTTTATTTATGGCGATGAAATAAAGGTCCGGTGCGCAATGCTGTCATAGTCATGTTTTGGGATTTTTTGGGCTTTTCGGCACCCAGGATGATGTCTTTTGAGTTCGAAACCTTCTGCAAATATGTTCAGGACATCCCAAGTTTTAATTATAGTCATTTTGGGCCTATATTTGGAGCCCTGAATATCCAAAAATGTGGGATTCTTTGTAGCTGTGCAGATTTCCCAAAGTTAGAATATGAATGTATTTCCTAGTTATCTTATTCTATAATGTTTCTTAGTTTTTAGAAGATCTTTTCTAGTAAGGATATTATTTTGTAGTAGTATAAATAAGACTTATTAGTCATTAGGGTTTCAGGAAGAAAAGAATGCACAACTTTTGACGATTCAAGTTTATTTACAAGGTGTTTTCTATCCATGTTTTTAATAATATTTTGTTTTATGATTGTTCGTAACTAATTCCCTTTTGGTAGGGCAAGGACATGAGCCTTAATAAGAATATGTAGTTTCTTTTCAATTTAGTTATGATATTATGCATGCATGTTTGAATTATTAATCATTGTATTTAACTATCTAATTATCTTAATGCTTAATCACTACTAGGATATTTAGAAAAGCAGTTTGATGCAATTTTGCAAGTGGTAAAAATCCTATCAATCTGCGTTAACCTTTCTTCTGCTTCCAATTCCAGTTCCCGTTGTTTTACTGCTTCCAATTCCAGTCCCTGTAGTTGTTTTACTTTTACCAGGCAAGCTCTTATGATATAACAACAAGCAGAAGACGATACAGATGTTCGTGCGCCCAGGGTGCTATTGTGCACCGGCAGTGGAGTTTACGGTTTCAGAATTTCCGTTGGCGGGAGAGATTGCTCAAGGAGAAGAAGTGGTGCCGAGTTCCCTTCTGGCTCTGTCTGCACCACTTTTTTGAGGTTTTTAAATTTTTTTTTTTTTTTTTTTGCCCAAAAAAGCAAGCCCGCGGAGGAACCTTTTCCAACAATAAAGCCCAAAGCAGAACAAACATTTCTCATTCTCATTTTATGGGGCGTGGCCTGAATGCTGCATAGTACTCAACATTATGGGTATGTTAACGGTTAGATTTGATTTCCATAATTACTAGATCTTACATTTTAGTCATTCATTTTCAGTATTACTTATGGTTCATTTACTAATCTAGTAATACGTAATCAAAATGGGAGAAATTGAATTGAAGAATAATTGAATTGATAAGAAGTTGGAAGGGAAAGGAGTCAAAATTAGATTATTGTTGAAGTGGTTTTTTTTTTAAAAAAAACCCTTCTGGAATCCCAAAAAAATTGGTATGGATTCTATACAAAATGTTTATAAATTCACCTGAATTGGAATAAAAATCATATAATTATTAAAATGCCCTTAGTTGAAATATAATTTATTAAAACTTCAACTAGAAAGTTTCACCTACAAAGCTTTAACCAAAAAGCTTCACCTACAAAGTTTTAACCAAAAAGATTCACCTACAAAGTTTCAACTAAAAAGCCTCACCTACAAAGTTTCATCTACAAACCTTCAACCACTTATGCTATGTGCCCAAAGGAAAACGTTTCGCCTACAAAGTTTCAACTAAAAAGCTTCACCTACAAAGCTTCAACCACTCAAGCTATGTGCCCAAAGAAAAAAGCTTCAACCATTCAAGGTATGTACATAAAGAAAAAGACTTCAACCACATTTTTTTTTTTCTCACCAAAAAGAAAGAAGGAATCAGGTTTAAGAAAAAAAATATATACTTGGGCTACATTCAAAAAAATAATAATAATAATAAAAAGAAAATAAAAAAGAAAGGTGGAGAGAATTTTTGAAGTCTTTTTTGTAATGACTTAAGAAAATCAAGCCACCTCCTTCTGCTATCCTGTTTGCTTGAAAACTTGGGGAACTCCTACTATATGCTACTACACTTCAATACTCAGAAGTTTCATGATTACTCAGTGACTTGGATTTTTCAAGTCTCCAACTGAGAAGCTTTCATCACTCAGGAACTTAGGGGAGCATTATTTGTACCATACTTGACCAATCCCGAAACTACCAAGCACCGGCCAACTTCATACCTTCAAGGACCCACTGAAGAGTTCATGCTAAGGCATTCCTACCGAAGCACGAGTTTCCCTCCACCCTGGAGGTCAATTACAATACGACACGTGTCAACGTCAGACTAAAACTCTTAGAGTCCCACATCGACCGCGAACGAAAGCCGGAAACTCTCCTCAACTATAAAAAAGACCATTCTTCTACAATTAAGGGTGAATGTCATTATTGTACTTAAACTTGTCATTAGAACTCACTAATGATGATTATGCTTGAACCTATGTATTTGTATAAATCTTTCACTATTAATGAGAACTCTTCTACTCCATGGACGTAGGCAAACTTAGGGGTGAACCATGTACATCTTGTGTTTGCTTCCCTATCTCTATCTCTTTACATATTTATCCTCACTAATGATCCGAGCAATCGAGCGAAGGTCACAAACTTGACATTTTACATTGTTCTAAAGTCTTCACTGATTTTGTGCATCAACAAATTTCATACAAATTACAAATAAAAGTTAGCATCGCTTCACTTACCTAATTTCCCAAATACATTTGCAAACCAAGCTTAGCTAGCTCTCTCTACATCAATTAAGTGCTCATCTTCTTCAAAATCTTTACATATCGTGGCTTACTGCACTACCACTTGCACCATTATTGCACACAGTACTACTTCTTCCATTAGTACTAGCAATAGCAAGACTCCCTTTGCTACCTTCTTCCTCCAAAACCTGATCACCTCAGCCAAGTGAAGCTCACCATCATCACCTTTCTGCATATTCGCCAAGAGAAGCTCACTGCCATTCTCTGTATCCTTCGGAATAGCCTGAAATGACCAAACTTGGACCACATCCCCTTTACCTAGACGATGTTTTTTAACAATGTGATTCCATTGAGATTTCAATACATAGGTTCTTTTTGGGTCATCCGACTCTTCAGTTTTGGAATTGCTTGACATCTTCCACAGTCCCAATGATATTGGTACTTGTTTGTGCTTCGGATCTATCAATTGAACCCTCATAACCTTATCCTTCTTGAACCGATCCATATCATTGCGTTTGAGGAAATTTTTGGATTCAGTTTGTTAGAAATTTTGAGTAGAAATTTCATTGTCCCACATTAGCCATTCCCAAAAGGTTTCCTCACTTTATAAGGCTTTGTCTCTTATAAAAAGTGATTGGAGTAATAGGCCTTGGAGAATAAAAGTGGGCTCACCCTTGGGGATGGGCTTTGGGATGTACTAATTAATTGATAATTAATATATATAATTAATTATTTTTAATTAATTTTGAATTTAATTAAATTATTTTTGAAAAGACTCTTCTTTTCAGATGAAGTCTGAAGCCAATGAAAAAAACGTAGAGAGCACAACACCCATCTGAGAAGATGTCTCCCAACAGATGCATCCCTTCCTCATACCTATTGCAAACAAGCATATCATATTATATATACATCCATTTGCATGACATTTAGAACACAGAAAAAACAATTCTCCTTCTATAATCCAAAACATCCTTACTGAGAGAATCACATAGAAATTCGCCAGAAGTCAATTTTTCCGATGCTGAAATTCTGACTTGATCATTGAATCCTGGTGAAGCAGACGTCTGTAGAACTACAAGCACTGAGTAGGGACGAAATTTCTGTTTCAAGAACATTGCAATACGCAAGCCTCGATCTTCAATATTTCTGTTCAACATTATTTCGTTGTTTATACTCTGTTAATTTCTTATTTGCATTTATTATTTATTAGCATATATAATTTTATCACAGATTGTTGACATATATCCAACAGTTTGTTGTCGAGGTAGTAACAACCTGCCTTGGTGTCCATCTATGTCCATCACCGTCAAACTCTTCTGCATCAACAATTGCAGTCTTGTCCCATTCTTTAGCCCTAGAATCACATTCTTAAATTTTTTAGGAAACTTAGTGGGGACTGATAAGTCATTAGCCACTTTGGCCTTACCCTTGTTCATCGTGACCCTCTTCTTCTTCATGTTCAAGTTCACGTTGTCGTCGCGCTTGTTCAAAAACTTGGCCTTCTTTTTCTCAGCAGCACCCCGATCTTGATCATCATCACCATCATCAATACGATCACATTTTCTTTTCAAAGAAACATTATTAGTATGATGATGATGATGAGATTGAGTAGTAGTAGCATTGTTACTAGCAAGGCTTAACTTTTGATCACTGCTATTAATCCTGTGTTTTGACCTTGGTTTCGTAGGGTAGGGCAGCCTACATCCTTCCAACAAGCTACTGCAACAAAAAAGAATCATAATAAATTGATTAGTACCTAGTGAAGAACCAATTGAAGTATTATATATCTGCAACAAATCACAATTAAGTAGGAATTCCAACAAAATTAAATTAAAGTAAATCTGTAAACACACTTTGGGAATTATTGGATGTGGTAATGATCGAGAGAGCGCTTCTTTTTGGAGAGTAGAGGTACTTTTGCTTCTTTCCCTAGCTCGTTTCCCTTTTTCTGTGACAAATTAATTAAAGACTACGGTTAGAAAATAAAGACATTAATTAGAAAAATGAAAGAAAATTAAAGATTGAGTACTGATATTGTGAAAATTAATACTTACAGGACTTGCAGGAGTAGGCATCGTAAGGCCAGACATATTGTTCAAGAAACTGAAGCATACATAGCTTTTTCGTTTCTTTTGAGGGCTACAAGCTTTCTTTCTTTCATCTTGTTCGTGATCATGACATTGGCGACGACTCGTTCTTCATCTTCATCAAAACCTTGGCTGCAATGTCAATCTCAACATCGTTTGTTTTCTCTGGAGCAATGCCACAAATGTCTGCCAAGACATCGAGATTAGGCATATTGTTCAAGAAACTTAAGCAGTAGTAGCTTTTGCGTTTCTTTGGGGTCAACAAGGCTTCTTCTTTCATCTTCTTCATGATCATGACATTGGCGAGGACGTCGTTCTTCATCTTCATCAAAATCTTGGCTGCAATGTCAATCTCAATATCGTCAGTTTTCTTCGGAACAATGCTACAAACCATCGCCAAGACATCGAGACGGGACGTTGAGGACGACATTGTTCTTATTCTTCTTCTTATTTTTTCTCGAATGAGTCTTCAGTGTTTGTTAAAAGTGAGGCCGGGTTAATGTTATATAGTGCTCCCACTTATAATTAGTAGTGGAGTACTAATCCTAATCTGAATCGATTAGCCAAAAAAAAAAAAAAAAAAAAAGGCTAAATTGTAAATAGCAAGGCTTAGGCTTCAAATATTCGAAGCCCTAGCTGATTCAATGAGCTAAATATTCTGATAAATCCAACGGTTTAGGATTGAAAACAAATCAATCTCTAGATATACAAAACTAAAGAAAATTAGATTATTACCTACATGTTGTAGGAAAGTGTGTATATATATACACAAAACGCTTACACTCACATGGAATAGAAGCATTACTAGCCCTCGTACAAGTCAAAATTCCCAATTAAAATTGATGTCCAAATCCAAATACTTTCGGGGTTTCTTTTAATGCCCGACCCATTTTTACTTCTTTTTTGTTGTTCGACTGCCAGGTACTTCAAGCGATTTCATAATTCATTTGTGGATTTCTCAATTTTTTTCTTTCTAATTTCTTATATACTTTTTTTTTTTTTTTTTTGGGTAATGTTAATTTCCTATATACTTTGGTAACTTGTAGACCAACCCATTTTCTTTGATAAAATGAAGTTAATTTTTTTTTTTTTACTGAGATCAAATAATGTATAAACACTCTTCACTCTCAAATAAGCACTAAAAGCATATAATCCAGATGACAATCAAATAGTTAAACAATTCTTTTGCTATGATTTAAGGAGACAGTAATTGTGCTTGGGCAAAAGTTATTTAGCAGCATTTCATACCGTCTTGATTATCTATTTTGGCTTGGTGTCTTTGTTATGATAGGATAGTGCTATCCACACACCAAACATTAACAAGGATATATAGGAAGTAAAAATGTGTGTAAATAACAATATCCTTTTGATAAACTTCCCACATAGGTTGCACTACAACGATGTTGTATTTCTTTAGCATCCATTTGCGTTATGTCATGTTTTTTATCAAGAATTTATTGCTCATCTTCTTTTCTTGTTAACAGTCTAAGCAAATTTGAAAGTGGTTATCATGTTAATGTGGCACATGTTTGCCTTTTTTTTCTTTTTTTTCTTTTTTTTTTTTCTTCAGATTCTTTGATTGTTTTTGGGGATGCTTTCGTGCATAAGCACTTTTCACGTCAGTTGCACAATCTCTAGGTCTTTGCAGGTTTTTAACTATTAATTTCAGCCAGTAGCGAAGTCAGGAATTGTTGGGGAGGAGGGGCGAATTTAAAGAGTGCAAGGTTAAAAAAATTGGCACAACCAACTGAGTGACCTCACTTTGTTGGGAACTCTCCGGATTACTCGAAGAAGGATTACCTGGAACATTCGAAGGAGGACTACTTGGAATATTCGAAGGAGGACTACTCGGAATATTTGAAGGTGGATGTAAGCAATGTTTTTTATAGTATCGTTCCGTTACTATATAATGCAAAAAAAAAAGTCTTAGATTCTTAATCTTAGAGTAGAATATACTATACCACTAATAACTAATTAAACCAAAATTCAATTAATCAATACCAATAATCATATAAATTATACAATAAACAAAAATTCAATTCAATTAATCAATATCAATAATCATTTAATCAATAATCCAAAATTCAATCTTTACCCTAAATAACAATTTCATTCATCAATAATCATAAAATTTCATATCAATAATTAACAATTAATAATTAATAACTACATTGATTAATTACTATATGATTCTATATCAATTAAAAAAAAATTTCGTATTGAATAAACAATTAGGGTTAAGGCTAATATAAATTTAGAAATTAAAAACTTTACAGAATGGCGCTGGAGGTTTGCTGGGTGCTTGCGAGTTGCGGCTTGGATGGCTTGAAGGCTTGAAGCCTTAAAGTCCGGAAGCAATGGAAGGAAGGTGGCCAACGAGATCTGTTTTGCTTGCAGGGATTTGGGCTCTCTGATTGGTTTTGAGAGTGTAGGCAACGGGGTTGAGAGATGAAATTGAAGGCAATGGGGTTGAGAGATGAAAATGAAGGCAAAGGGGGACTGGTCCCCTTTAATTATTGTTTTTCTTTTAGTCCTATACCAGAAACGATGTCGTTCCACTAGAGGAATATTTTTAAATTTTGTTATCCAAGACCAAAACAAGGTCATTTTGGCTTGGCTTTTTGAAAGGAAAAAATAAAATAAAACCAAATGCAGCAGAGCTACGCACCAGCAACAACTCAGATGAACATAGACAGAACCACCGCATCAGAAGCCACTTCCGACGGGACTAGAGGGGCGAAACCACCGCTCCTGGGCTTAATTTCCAACGAAGGTAGGGGTGGCCACCACTCCTTGCCCCTATGTAGCTTCGCCACTGATTTCAGCTATTTAGAAAGCGAGAAACAAGTTTAATTTTGAGGGTCGATCAATCTTCGTCCATTATCTTTGCATTTCTATTTTTTTAGGCTTGTTCATGGTGGGAAGTTTATTCCTAAATACTGTAAAGGGTTAGATATTCGTATCAATTCTTCTTTAGGGATTCAGCCCATTCCTTGCAAGGCTCATACTATTCTCCATGTTGTGGTCTATTCCTTGGTACTCGTGGTTTGAACTTAGAATGTGTTTGGGTTAATATTTGAAAAATCTTCGCCCGAACAAAATGTATGGTTTGTCTAAATGAAATCCTAGTCTTGCTACTTGTGGAGTCATTTTCAGAGATTGTTGTGGTTGGTTTCTTGGTGGTTTCTATCAAGTATTAGCCATCACAATTCTTTTCCTTAGAGAACTTTAGTTAGAAAGTGACTCTTCTAGTGTTATTTCATTTCTTTGTTCGAATGATTTTGATCCTCCTTGGATTCTTCGCACGCAATGGTTTACTTGTTTGCCTCGCAGTCGTGAGATGATTCCCCTCCGTTGGTGGTTCTTGTAGCTTTGCTTTCAAAGTTTGCTAGCTTGTCTAGCTTCCGCTTCTCAAATTAATATATATCTAGACTTTTAGGTGGCCGATTGCTTTAGCTAATTATGTTGGTAAGTTAGCCCTTTCTAATGACTCTTTGTGGAAATGAAGTAGCCACTTTTAGGGGTGGGTTGGAAAAACCAAAAACCAAAAAAAAAAACAGGATCGAAAACATAACCGAGGCCAAAAAAAAAAATTAAAAAAAAAAAAATACCGAATCTGTTGAATCGTAAACTGAATCTAGTTAGGTCGGTTTCAGTTTTTGGGGTTCGAAAACCAAACAGAAGTTCTTCAAAATGACTTTGTTTTGTAATTATTTTATTAATTAATAATCATATTCTAGAAACGGCATCATTTTACCCCAAGTTCAACCCTAAGGCCTCCGCGTATTCCTCTCTCCCATTTTCCCAGTTCGCTCGACTTGAGCCTTCTCTCTCTCTCTCTCTCTCTCTCTCTCTCTCTCTCTCTCTTTCTCTCTTGGTCTTCAATCAATCTCTCAAACTCTCTCTCTCTCTCTCTCTCTCTCTCTCTCTCTCTTTCTCTCTTGGTCTTCAATCAATCTCTCAAACTCTCTGTCTCTCACTCCCAGCGGCGACCCGTGAACCTTCTCACTTTCAATCTTCCACACCTCGCTGTCAATCTCTCATCTCGCCATCAACTTCTTCTTGTCGTTTCGAATCTCGATAGCAAAAAGTTAATTTCACGCTCTCACTTCTCTTTGTTTAATTTTCTGTTCTATTTATCTATTCAAATTGGTTCTGATTGGACAAATAGTGGCCTTTACAGATTTTCAATTATTAATTTGCATTTTCTGTCGATAAAGATTATAGGAGGATTCATACTTTGCATTTTCTATTAATCTGCCGATTTTCTAGGTTATATTATATGTGTAGTGTGGTCATGAGAATTTGAGATATTTCAATAGATTGTAATTTTATATCTGTAACCTTTTGGCCGTAATGGGTTGGTTTGCATGCCATCCAACTATGTATCTGTAACTTTATGAATTGTAGAGAGAGAGAGAGAGAGAGAGAGAGAGAGAGAGAGAGAGAGGGGGGGGGGAGGTCGGGAGGTCTTTGGAATATATTTTTTTCTACAACTATATGTATCTCCAACATGTTTACAAATATATTGAGTTAGGAAATGAGTCCAGAGACATTAGGTTTTAGCAAATGAACGGACAATGTTACAAATTGAAAGTTGTGCTAATGCTTTCCTATAATTTGATGCAATATAATGAGACAACACACGTTATCTTGGATGCAATATATTGAGGCATGTGTAATAATGCTTTCCTCTTTTCATCGATTATTATGCCTTAGTACCTACACATGCTTATATCAGTGTAATAATCTATTAGCACCAGATTTTCTTTCACTTCCCCTTTATCTGTATGCATTGCATTATCAAATAATAATTTTTTTGTGTGTTGTTATGCAGTGTAGCTAACTCGTTATGCAAGTTCAGATTTTCATATTGGTGTAATTGTTTTGGTGTTATTAGAGTGAATGTTACAGTATGCAATTAAGATAGTGAATGTTACAGTTTTAATTAACATTTACTTTTGTATAAGTTTGTAGTACTAACTACTATCCTCTTATTATTTTGTGCATAATGATGTGAACATGTATCTTTCCGATTCTAATGAAGGAGAAGAAGAGGAGAACCTTGATATATTGAATTGGTGGAGGGTGAATGGGGTTTCTAAGTACCCTTTTTTGGCACGTGTTGCAAAAGAGATCTTAGCTATTCCCGTATCAACCATTGCTTCGGAATCCTCCTTTAGCACAAGTGGACATATAATTGATCCATATCGTAGTTCTTTAAGTTCAAAAATGGTGGAGGCTTTGATATGTACTCAAAATTGGCTTAGGTCTATCCATATTGCATTACATCATGAGCTAACCATTGAGGAGATTGAGTTCTGTGAAGAAGTTGAGAAAGGTAATTTTATTTATTGCACTTGATTTTGTAAGATTATTTTAAATAACATTTTAATTAGTATCCTTTCTTTAATTATTTGTATGCATAAATGGCAAGTGAAAGTTCAGAAAAAGGTGCTAGCTTGCCCCCTAGGCCGCCCAAGCGTTAGCAAGCAAATTGTCATTCAAACTTGAAATGGTTGAGCATTGATCTTGAGAACTTGAAGAAGTATGTGCAAAGCATGGAACTTTGGATGTTTAAGAAGTATGTGCAAAGCATGGAACTTTGGATGTTTACTTGAATTTATGATTTTAGTTGTAATGTTTATTTTAAATCAAATATTTATTTAAAGTTCAGACTTTGGAATGTTTATTTTAGATGTGGAAGACTTGAACTTTGATGTTTATTTTAAGTTTGGACTTTTGGAAGATTTGAACTTTGATGTTTATTTAACTTTGGACTTTGGAAGACTTGATTGTAATTGAAATTTGAATGTGTCTTTGATTCTATTGGAAATTTGGAATGCTTATTTTATCGATTATATTGAAATGGGACTTTGAATTTATTTATACTCATCTGGAATATGTATTACAAAATGGTTGCAAGCTTTGTTTTCTTAAGAATTTTTATTTCTATTGGGAAAAAAGAAAAATAATAATTGAACCAGGCTGAAACCAAACCAAATACAAACCGAACTGAACACAAACTGACAAAAAATCGAACCGAAACGAATTGAACAGTAATTTTGGTTCGATTTCCGGTTTTGGCAAAAAACTTATTGAGAATGAATCACACATTAATGGGAGGAAAAACCTTGCAAAGGCTTATAAGAGGTTGGACTACTCCCTATACTGCCAACTGGTTTTATGGTAGAACTTCAACTTCTTCATGGTATCAGAGCAGTTTGTCACACCTATGAAGTCAAATGGTCACACACGCTCCATGTCATCCCGTTGTATTGTCCACATATTAGGCTTAAATATTCTCCACACGTGAGGGGACATATTGAGAATGAATCCCACATTGATGGGAGGAAAAACCTTGCAAAGGCTTATAAGAGGTTGGGTTACTTCCTATATTGCCAATTGGTTTTATGGTGGAACCTCAACTTCTTCAAAACCGAACCGAACAGAACCGAACCCACCCCTACCCACTTTATAGTTGATGGCTAATTATCAAGACCTTGATCCTTTCTGACCGTCTTATACTGGTGTAGAAAATAAGACTACCATGGTAACCTAATAACCAAGTCTTATGTGTTAGATCGACTCGCCTAATCTTAATCTTCCTTTTCTTAAAAAATAGTGACGATCCTTCATGATTGACTTAAAAATCAATTATGCCTGGAAGTGCAAACATTCACATTTCACAAAGTGTCATATGCGCTTTCTGCATTAACTAAAACGAAGTTAATATTGAAAGGACTAAATAGAACAAGAAAAAAAGGACTAAATAGTTAATTGAAAATTATTTATAAAAAAAAAAAAAAAATGTTGGATAACCTTCTTAGATCCAATTTCTGTATTTTAAAAATAATGAAAGTACTACTTAGTTTCAAAAACAAAGTTTTATATCCAAACAGCCAAACAGCCCATAAAGTTCTTCTCTGTTTTACCAACTGATACATCAAAACTAAAATTAAAAATCTTTTAATGTTAGAGCAGAGCACAAAAGGATTAACATTTGATACATATATCACCCTCCTATTCGTAATCAGTGCTTAATTAGTGCTGTAAATCGGCCCGATACAACTCGTTTTCAAGTCGAAATAGACTCAAATTTACATTGGAGGAGCTTGGCTTGCAACAGAAACAAACCAAGCTTCGAAGGATCAATTTGAATAATAATTATAAAGTATGTATGCATTCATGATATATATGCATTCATGAAATTAATGTCGCCTACGTCCTTGTAACAATAAACTTAAAATCTATTAACAAAAAAGAAATTAAGTTTCATCCAATTCTCAACCTTAAATATATGAAATCCTCAGTGTCCAATAATGCTGTCACTTTTGTCATTGAGAAAACAGCTTACAACTGAGTATAATTTTCTGTATTAATGTTTTGTATGTATGGATAATTAGTAGCCTTTTATGAAGCTTACATTACACTTACACTGGCATTAACGTAACCCAAGATATATGCTTGATCACCACCAGAACTCACCAGAAATCATCAAAATTGACATCATGGAACTGCTGAGTCGTGCCTTTTGCAATGTCGAATAAGTCATCCATATCTCCTCTTTCAATCCCAAACATATCAGTTTCCTTCTGCTCCTGTGTTGCTGGTGTTGGTGCCAGTGAAGGCAATTTCCATTGTGGTGACAGTAGCACATCATTTGTTTGCAACTGCTTTCCAAGCCCAAAAATGTCATCATGGTTCTCTTGCTCCTCTGCTGGTGGTGGTAGTGATGGCGGTGCCAGTAGAACCTGTGGTTGAAGTTGATTTTCGCTCCCAAAAATGTTATTTCCTTGTTTCCCTTCTGGCGGAGGCAGCGGTGAAGGCATTTGCGATGGTGGTGAAAACAAAACCTGTGGTTGAATAAGTTGCTGCTGATGCTCTTCTTGTTGTATATAATTATGCAGCAATATTGGGAAATCGAAGTTCATATAACTTGCAACCTTTCCAAAGTGATTGCTTAGGGTTGGTTGCCCATTTTTGTAATTTGATGAAAAATGGTTTGATGCAAAAGTTGATTCGTTGCTTGATTGAGCACTAGGAAGACATACAAAAGTAGAACCAAGGGAAGGTCTAGTCATGTTACTACTTGGGTTCCGACATAGGCTTCTGATTTCTGGTTGATATGCTGTTGATGTGAAGGGTGATCGGTTTGGATACTGACTTGAAGAACCTCCTGGAAAGTTTAATGGTGATGCAGGAAAACTTGATTCTGTAGTTTCTCTGGCCTTCCTCATCATGATTTCTTCTTGTTCCCGCTTCAAGGAGAGGCGATACTTCTGCGGAAAATAACGCTTAATCAAGGATTACAGAGCAAAGAATCTGTTGATGTTTCTTGTTATATGAATTTGCGAAGAAACAAACCTGCAAATGGCTTGAAACATTTTCTTTCCTCAGGACAGGGACATTCATGTGCTGAAGTATTTTCTTTGGATGAGCACCTAAGTCAAGAAATAAATTAGCTACCATAATTCTGAATGGCACCAAAGCAAGAATAAAATTCAGCACAAAAAATAATATGAAGAGAATCTGCATACGTAGGTGCAACCTTATTGGCTAGAGTGGATGTGCTCTCCCCTATGAACCCAAGCTCGAATCCCCATCCCCGCAGCTTAGATTGCTTGTATTAAAAAAATAAGAAGAGACTCTTACTATCAACTCCCAGCAACGTAACAGCTTGCACGAATTTCTTATGAAGCTCGTTAGTCCAAAGCATCTTTGGCTTCTTTTGGGTACAAGTTGAATCAGAATTATCTCCTCCCTTATCTTTGTTCATCCCTTCTGGATTTTTCCGTTTCAGCAATTTTTGATGGCTGATCTGCTTCTCTTTCTTCATAATCGATTCAATCTCCAAACCCTCATTTGATGTGTACTCCTGTTGGAACTCACCACTGCTGTCATCTGCAGTGAGATCTATCACTGCATCTCTATTGTTGTTGGTGGTGACTGCATCTCTATTGCTGATGAATGCAAATTGCCATAGGTTTTTTAGGCTGTCCATTGTGAGTGGTTTAACAATGTAATATACTGCCCCTTTGAACAGCCCACCTAGCATGGCATTCTCATCATCATCATCAGACATAACTGCATAAAAATTAAGAAAGTTAAAATATAAAAAAATTCAAAAATTAGAATAGAAAGTCCAGCAACATATGCTATCAGAGAGGCCTAACTCTATGGATAGAATGTTGACAAACCTGGCTTGTTACATGTAAGAAGTAATTTTCTTCTTTAATGACAATGTGACATCATTTCATCGGATCAAAGTCACAGTCAAAACCGTTCTTTCTCTTTAATTATCACCGCTAAATATCATCTACAGAAAAATTTCATTAGATTCGGAGATGAATAAACATATATGGATGGCTAACCAGTCTCCAAATTCAATGAGATCTTTTATAGTTGATCATTAAATGATGATAAAGAGAATGAACAGCTCCTTTATAACATTTATATAAGTAAATGAAAAGTAATAGCAATAGTGTTGCAGACATTGGTTACGTAAATTGGCTAGGACTAGTGTGTATGAAGCCTTACACCCAGGTTTGAATTTCCTTTTCTATAAAATAGAATAGTTTAATATATTGTCTTGCCAACAAAAGAAAAAAATGGTGCCTTTGTGATTGAGGACTTACTAACAACTGGTAATTTGGAAACTGCTCTCATTCTTTCTAGGAGCTCATATTTGTCCATGTCAGCCAAGTGAACCTCAGTCAGAACAAGATGAAGCTCATTTTCCTTCTTCTGAGCAATGGATAATGCATCACAGGCTCTTTGTGCTGTCAAAACTGATAGGAATTAAGAGTAAATTATGTTAGAAACTATCAAGGAGAAAAATAATTTAAATATAATCATACCAAATTCAACCAAAAATAGAGGAGAACTGTTTTGTTTTCTGGTAGTACCTTTATACCCCAACTTACAAAGCATTCTTGATAGTAAAGTAAGACATGCAGAATCACCGTCAACAGCCAAAACAGTGACACCTTCAAATACTGGACTACAATTCTTCATAGATTCGACTGGGAGGGCCTTCTCATCATTCATGGCTTTGCATGATTGCCATAATCTTACAAAAGATTTTACGAGAAAAATAACCCGTAATTTATGCAGATATTTGAAATCCTTATACAGTACAAGTTTGGGGCTGAGTGTCGTAACTTACCTGAAGATAGTAGTGTTGTAAGTTCTAACAATTTGTTACAGAAAATGTATGAGAAGTATTGTTAATTACAATTATGAGGAGATAAACATTTTGTTTCTTCAGCAAATCAGGTATGTTGGTTATAGATTTGAGCATCCATAGTTTTTCAAATATTTTGAACAAGTAGAAGTTTCTTGGGAGTCCAAATTTAAAAAGAGACTGTAACAATAATCATTAATTACTATAACAAAGTCAAAAGTAAAATTGGCATGATAATCATACTTAGGAACAACTGCCGGTTATAGAAGAAGAAGAAGGTGGTCAAGGGTAACTAAATAATTACATACATGTGTGTTTTATTCAGTTACCCTCTTATTACGGATTTGTTTTGACCAGAATGTCATGTACGTTTCAAATCTTTTTATGGCATGTTTACTTACTTGGAATGAGAGAAGAATGAGATGAACTACCTTCCAATTCATCATTTAATCTTATTCATGATTTTCCTGGTTTTAATTTACGAATTGTAGCATGAAACCAACTTCAATGTAAATTTCAAGTAAATGAAATAAACATATATCATTAGCCACATAATTAAGCATTTCGGCGCAATGCAATTAGCTCCAACGTACAATCGTGATTCTATATGCGTTTCTCAAGAATTGGAATTTTCCAAGTAAATAATCATATGCCATTAGAAGCACAATTAAAAATTTCGGCGAAATGCAATGAGCTCGAACATGTAGCCGCGATTTTGTATGCGTTAGTAAAAGCACGAGGAGCCAAGAATCAAAACAATTTCAATATCTATTTGAACTAAATAAACATGCATTAATATCATAATTAACAATTTTGGTGTAACACAATGAGCTTAACATACAGTCGTGGTACGGAAACTTGAAAATTGACAGCACACACAATAATATAATGGAAACCTGAAAATTGGCGGCGCACACAATATTTTAACGGAAACTCGAAAATTGAAATGCACACAATAATCTAGAGAAAAGGATGAAAGATGGGGAGCACGACAAGCTTAGTGATAGACATTGTCTAGTTAAAACGTAACATGTGTCCCAAACTCATGACCATGCAGTGCCAACCAAAGGTGGTTCCTTAACCAGCTATTGTTCCACATATCGCATCAAATAAAAGAGCTACTTGCAACATGTTTTCCATAGCAAACTACAAGTTGTTTGAGATTTGATTTCACTAGATGTCAATTGGAACTTGGAATTTACATCAATGTAGTTCGATGATGAATCCATCAGACTTGAGGTAGCATTACAGCAAAACAAAAAGAGGTAGCTTTAAAAAATTCAAAAGAAACACACCAGAAATCTTGCTTTGCTCACTTAATGAAGATGCAAAAACCCTAAACCCTATGTTAACCTAAACCCTAATTTTTTACAAAAATACACATGGCAAGCTCATGACAGGTAGGACTCACTTAACCATACATCTTTAAATGATATTCCTAAATAGCTGCAGCAAGGGCCTCAGATCTGAAATTGCCATAGTCAAAACAAAAGATGACGTCTCACGGACTTAGGGAGATTTGAACTCGACGGTTTTCTCTTTTCTTTGCTAGTTTCAGTTCTGTCTCATATTGTGTTTTGGCAGAATGGAAAATTTTTGTGATATTTAGCAAGACACCTTCTGATCCTGTTGTTTCTGGCTTTCCATCAGTCGTTTTTCTTCTTTTCAATTGTTTCAGTTCCTGCAAGTTTTAGGCACACAGGCCTGTAAGATTTTGCTTAATTCATAACAGGACACCATGATCATTTAGTGCCCTTTAAAAAAGCCTTGTAAGAGAGTTGGAAAACGAAACCATAAATAAGAAAAAAGAACAATAAAAGGGGAGAGAAATTACACCTTCTCCTTCAAAAATCTGTCAACTTCCACCGGGAAAGCAGCATGGACGACGTTCATATTTTCATCGGTCAACAAAAAGCAACACCCTCCACTAATATCTATCGTAGGAACATCAGACTCATCCAATGCACTAAAGGATTCATCAACCTCCATAACATCATCTTGTTGCATATCTGAGTCCTCCGGAGGGATTGAGTAACTGACACAACCCATTGTAGGTGCAGCTATTTTCCACTTGACCACATAAAATTGGTGCCCATATCTTATCTTCAAGCGGTCTATGGAATTGAACTTATACTGCCCATATAATAAACTTTTCACGGGATTTTTAGCCATTTCCCTCAAAAAAAAATAGTTGAAAGCATAGGCAGCATCCTCTGGCGAATATAAGACGGTTCCCACCGCTGATGATAAGTCAAGAACTGAACCAGCATCTCAGTCTTTGGACTTCCCATGATACTCTAGGACCGTCATTTTCTTTGCAAAAAATTTAAATCATGATTGCTCAGTGAAAATGGCAAGATACATTCACAAAACAACATATGCAAGTGACAAACTCCTTTCTGAAAAACAAATGTTTTCTTGGGCCCTACTGGATCCATTCTATGTAAAAAAAAATTGTTCCATATTTGTACCAGTTATAGGAAGAATGTTGAAACTTACCATTGAAGTAACCATGGTTGTTGCGCAAATACATTTCAATAATCTCATCATTGGGGAAATTTGGCTCCAGTGCAATCTTGCTGAGAACTTTCAATCGCCAGTTTTCTCGCTTCTTCTGCTCCTTTTCCTTACAATCTTGGTAAAACCCTACACCTGATGGATTAGGTAAGTGGTGAAGTTGGGGGCAATATCGGCATCGTTAGAGTGGGGTGGGCCTGGCGATCTAAAAATCCAACAGGATGGAATACAGAGAACATTGCTAACTATTGTAACAAACACTATCTGAATTGGACTTATGATGGGCCCACTGTGTTGATATGATATAACATACTAGAAAGGTGATATACTCATGGTGATGCCTAAGTATCAGAATGGGAAATCAACGTACCATATCACCGGAAAAGACTGCATTTGAACCCCTCTGATTTTTTCATGCAACCCTCACCAACTGCGTTGATACAGAATTCATAGGAAGACTTGAAATGAGTTCTTTTGTTGCCGGGATGCCCAGAAAAAGAACAATGAGAAAATTTTGTCTTTAATGGGCTCTCATCCAATCTGGGTATGCTATCATCCACAGATCTCATACCACCATGAAAGAGAGAACCATCACCATTGCCTATTTCACATAACCTGCATGAAATGTGATCTTTAATTCATTTCGTAAAACATTTTAAGCAAAAATGAAACCAGTTAGTATCATACCCCTACTCATTATCTCTTCTTCACAAAAACTTTGGGCAAAAGGAAGAGCTGTATCAAGCCCAATGCCTTGGACCCCATTTAAATCGTGGTCATTTCCAACCAAAAGAGAGAGAGCAATCAAGTGGTTCCTCTTCAAACCAAGACCAGCTTCGATATCTGACATATAGTAACATTCAAATGGTTCCTGCATACAATGAGTTTCTCTTAGTGCCTGAAAAGATAGTAAGGCAAGAGAACTGGCAAGAGAAGACATATGAGTTCATATGCATAAAAATTATATAAGAAAAAGCAGAAACAATTGCTGAAGCTGGGGACAGTTCAACTTATTGACACTAGTACATGACAGCATATATTACCACATCAATTCCATCACCGGCATCAACAGCTCGTGGTAGAAACTATTCAATTACCACAGTTAAATGTAGCCCGTGGTAGATTACATTAATTCACCACAGTCAGATTCTGACCTGTTGTTAAAAGTGAATAATCTACAACGGTTATTAATCCCGTGATGGAATATCAAAACCACCACACAATATTCTCATTGTGGTTACTTCAAATGACCACACCGCCTTTTGAAAATTCACCACGTCATCGGCCTGTGGTGGATGTTTTTTTTAATATCTTGGAGGATATTAAAATCTAAAATCCCAATTATTTCCCTTCGCGTGAAACTGGACAAAAACCCTAAAAAGAAAATGTCAATACTTACTTTGGAATTGGATCGAAAGGTTTTTATTACACATTTAACCACAAAGAGGAATGCATCACTGTCAAATGTAATGCAAGCATCTACATGACCATCGCCATTTAACTGCGCACATAGTGCTTCAGCCTGCTTTTAAAACAGGACAAGGATTGTCTGCCCTCCCGTGCCCTCCTGTTTTGTGTGGTCACGGTTAAGCCACATCAATATTTTATATTGTTTTTTTTATAGAGATAATAAGATAAAAATGAATAGTAATATAAAATGTTGACGTGGCTTAACCGTGACCACACAAATAGGAGAGCACGGGAGAGCACCGGAAGTGGGAGGGCAGACAATCCTTGTCCTTTAAAACAAGCATCCCAAGAAGGTTCAAGTAGTTCCTATAAAACCACCTGTAGTAAATAACTGATAAGCATTCAAAATGCCTCACCAACAAACCAAAAGTTATCTATGTTGCCCAAAGAAATAATACCAATTCAAACAAAATTAAACTAATCGCAAAATTTTCAGGAAGAAAACTAATCATGGTGTTGAGCAAAAATTGTACCCAATATGTAAACAAATAATTCACTCGACACAATTTTACCCTCGTTCATTTTTCCAAAGAGGGTTTTATTAATTTGAGTTCAACCCATTCTATACTACGCATCTATTACAATCCTTTGTTAAAAAGGAAAAACCCTTTGATTCCAATATGAATAAATTGTAACTTGAGGATTTTGGTGTTTGTTTGATTTTGCGATTGTGCCTAGGTCGAGCCCTAGATTGACCACGTACCCTCTTGAGGGATCAAGTCACTCATAGTTCTTTTGATTTGGTTTGAGTTTTTTAGTGAGTGAGTGACCCACTAAAGAAAGATTTTGAATTTGGTGAATTTGGTTAAATGAACTTGGTAATGTGGTTAAGCTAAACCGGGATTCAATTTTGGGTCTTTGTCTTTATGTGGTTGCATCTAGGTTGAATCTCTAGATTGCCTAAGTATGCTTGGTGGAATCTATTTGTACCATACTTGACCTATCCCGAAACTACCAAGCACTGGTCAACTTCATACCTTCAAGGATCCACTGAGGGGTTTATGCTAAGGCACCATTGTTGAAGCACAAAAGTTTCCCTCCAACCAGGAGGCCAATCATAGCACGACACATGTCAACGTTAGAATAAAGTTCATAGAGTCCCACATCGAACGCGGACAAAAGCTGTAGACTCTCCTCAACTATAAAAGAAGATCATTCTCCTACAATGAATCCTTAAAGTCATTCTTGTACTTTACCTGGTTAACAGAACCTATTAATGATGATTATGCTTAAACTTATGTATTTGTGTAAACCCTTCACTATTAATGAGAACTCCTCTACTCTGTGGACGTAGCCAGACTTAGGGTGAACTACGTACATCTTGTGTTTGCTTCCCTATCTCTATCTCTTTACACATTATCATCACTAGGTGACCGAAGCAATTGAGCAAAGGTCACAAACTTTACACTTTATGTTGTTCCAAAGTCTTCATTGATTTTGTTTATCAACATTTGGCGCCGTTTGTGGGAATGACACTTATTCCTACTCTCTCCAGCTTAGTCAAGCTAGTTTCTATCAGTCGTACATTCTCTTTTGTTCAAGCATCCCTCTCCAACATGGGAAGCGAAGGAAACCACAACACGCAGAACGATACCCCTCTCGTACCTAGTGTGAGACATCGAAGGAAGGAAAGAAAGAAGTTTGATCTTCAAGCTAAGGTCAAAGAGCTTGAGGCTTAAAACAACAAGATAGCAATGAAGAATGAGATCCTCCAAGAACAGTATGAGAAACTCTTCCAGATGCTCCACGAGGCTAGGCAGACTCAATCTCACGAGCCCATCACCCATGTGGATGGTAACCATCACCTGTGCGCCTGTGACGACCCGTCCCTACTTTTCACCGTAATTTCTTTTTCGTTGGTGTGAGTTGATGATTTTACCCTTTTTGGAAAAAAGTGGAATCAGACGTGGACGTGGTTTTTAGCCTTCAGTTTCATTTTCTTGGTTTTGTACTAAATTACTACTCGTCGTCACGAACGCATGGACGCGAGTTAGACCCGAATCAGATCTGTAATGAAAGAGTTACGCTTTATTAAAATACATTAACTACGGGTATTTTGTACACGACCGTATAAATTAACAGTGTTGGAAATACAGTAAGAAATCAGATTTTGTACATTAGAAATTGTACAAAATCTGAAATTCAAAATCCAATCCTACCATTGATTGGTGGATCTGTGTCCCCTTCTTTCACAACCATCCACCAATCAAAACCCTTATTTTCCTCCATTTCATTCATTTTCCCAATTTCCCTCCACACTAATCAAATTGTTTCCCTTCAACTAACACCCAATCAGACTTCACCACCATTTTCTGTCTACCCAATGAGAACTCTCCCTTTCCTTTTTCTCTCTTTCTTCTTCATTTTCTCTTTGTAACCCGGTATCTCTCTCTCCTTCTCTGCAACATACACACATACATACATGCACACCGAACCACCAACACTATGAACTCCGCCACCGTGGTTCATTCTTCAATAGTCTCACCACCCTTGAGACCCCTCCATCTCGAAACCAGACCTGGTAGAGGTCCCTTCTCTTTTCTCTTTCCCTGAACCATGGAACCACCATTGTTTCCGAAGCTATTCCAATGAGTTCTCGTCGTTCACGGCTTAGGTAAGCCTCGGGAAATCCTAGCAACCATCATTTAATTCCTATGGGTTGATATTAATCTCGTGTACATATTTTGAACGAATGTTTTAGCACAGAAAACTCTAAAGGGGGAGATTGCTCAGTTTTCTAGCCAAAGAACAGTGACCATTTGGTCACTTTTTGCTAATTTTTCGGTCAACCTTCACCAGAACTGAACTCCTAATAGGTATAGACTTGTTCTCTGTATTCCTAACTTCAAAATAGCTTTTGAATCACTGAGTTTGGCTAGCTATTTAGAAATCAACTCTAAAAGTTGGGAAGAAATTCCCAAATTTCTAGACAACACGAACCACAAATGAACTTTCAATAGGGGTAATCAATGCACTACGTTCCTAGCTTCAAATTGGTTTTTGTAGCTTTGAATTTGATTGAAAATTGAGCTCGATATTAGCTCGGGAAGTTGGACCTTCAACCTGCAAAACGTAGAAGCTCGTGAAGAAGGCGAGTACGTTTGTACTCGTGGTGCGTGGGCACGTGGCTTCCTGTGCAACCACTTGTAGTGGCGCGTGATGGCGCGTCTGGCCAGCGTGTGGTCAATCTTTGTAGGTCCGTGACGTCGAGTAGATCAATTTCGTATATTCAAACACTATGTTTGAGCAATCTGCAAAGGTTTTATTTAAGTTTCCGTTTATGTGTTATTAATCGAAGTTAATTAGTAATTTCATATATAGGGGAAACGTATCTCGAGGGCGTACGGGGTCAAGCAAGGCTCGGAGACTTCATTTTGACTGCATATCGGTGAGTGGGCAGTTTGTTTTTATATCTATACATAGTTATAGTTTCCATAAATGCATATTTACTCCATTATTATGCTTATATTGCCAAGTATCATTATTGTGATATTAAATGTGATAAATGCTGCTATATGGTTGGGATATTACTGTCATGACATTCATACATAATTGTACATGCTCATCATTGATGCATCCCAGTGTTAGTACTCGTCCCAGGGCCAGGGCCAATTCTTCAAGCGTATGTTCACATTCGCATCGTTTGCTCGCCTTGAATCCAAGTTAGGTGCCAGTCCTGTCGTACAGATTGCATTAGGCAATTCTGACTAGTATGTGACCGTGCTTCAGCAGCAGCCTTCACGTGATTGTAGTACTAGAGCGTATTGATTACACCCAGTCTTGTTCGTGTTAGAAATTATTTGTACGAACTCGTGTGTTAGCTTAGATGGATGAGCACTTAGTTATACTTGATTATCACATGATTATGTTACCGCGACATTTGATATATCATGACTTGGCATATTTCTGGTTATATTACTGTTGTATTTTTGTTACATGCTTACGTAGTATGTTTTATGAAAACTATACTTATTTTACAGCGAGGGGTTACTATGTTCAAAAATAAAGGTTTTCTTACAAACGTTGTTTTGCTGACCCACTCAACTTTGTTTTTCACCCCTCCAGGTTTAGTAGATGTTATGTGTAAACGAGGATTCTGGAAAATCTCAAAAGATGGTTATCTTCAGTGGTATAACTATCATCCTATTTACTATACTGTCTTATGCTCAGACATCACGTGTGAAATGGGTTCAATCTCGCTCACCCACGTATTCTTTTGACTAGGCACTTTTAGGTTTAAATTTATTCACATACTTTTTCTACTACACTACACTTTATGGTTTCGTCACCCTTTAGGTGTCGACCAACACAACTAGATTCAGAGTCCAAGTGGACATTCCAGGTTGGGCTGTGTCAGTGCCCCCAACATAGAAGGTTAGTGGTCTTCAACATGGATACTCTTAATGAGGAACGAACTACCCATCAATGTGTTAATCAACGTGAGACTTCTCTCAACCCAACAGCTTCAACTTGAAGCATGAGAAGTGGAGAGAAACAGCTCATCACAGAAGAAGTAGAAGAATAGAATGCTGTTTATCGCAAATGTCAAGACGTTTTGAGGCAGCATCGAGAAAACCTCATATACATAAGCTTAAGGATCAAAAACCCAAAGGTCATCGAAGGGCTCAGTCCTCTACCACAATGTAGGCCAGCCCTCATTCTAAGAAAATAACGATAAGCCTTAGAAGGACAAGAAAGTGTAGGAGACTAGGAGGATTTCCAATGGGCACGTCCTGGAAACGAGTACGATGAATCCAGGGAAAGGTCACATGCCTTTGACCAAACTTCAATACTTCCAAATGATGAGGGAAACTTACGAAGAAGCGTTCTAATAGTACTTGACTAAACTCAAGACCCCCTTATCTTGCAACTCCTTGAAGAAGTGAACAGGCTAAAAGCCAAACATCAGGTTAAAATACCTGACTGGAATCAGCCAAGGCCAGGCCTTCTAACAAGGAGGATCATTTGCACCCCTCTACAAGGAAACATCTTTGAATCTACCATGGCATATCGAAGACACATTGATGAGGAACGATGTCTTATATTCCCCTCAACTTTCTTTGGTGGAGCTCTTAATTGGTATTGTCGTCTTTGCTGAGCTAAGAAAACTCTTTGTGGCTCAACACATCTTCCAAGTTGATCACTTACACTCCACTAATGAGTTATACACCATTTGTCAGAAGTCAGACGAGTCATTGAGTGAATATGTTGGTCGCTTCAATCATGAGTACTTTCGTTGCACTGAGGCAGATGATAAAATAGCACTCAGAGCCTTCATGGTAGGCATGCGTGAATGCTTCTTCAAGTACATGATCAATGTTAACACTTGGAAGACTTACTCTTAGGTGATGATACAAGCTTACAATCATGCCTTTGCCGAGGCTAGGACATACCAAGGGAACCCTTATATGATTAACCCTTACCAATAAGTAGGGAGTGGAAGTCAAGTTCTACCAAATGAGAAGGTTTTGGCCATCCAGACACCCATTGCATCCTCTCATGCCTCACTTAGTTACCCGCTAAGTCACCAAATGTATTCGTCTATTGGCAAGAGAAAGGATTTTTACTTTCAACAAGCTCATTACAACAAGAAGGATAAGGGTTCGTATTAAGATAACCAGGGGTGAATGTACCTTCAACTATTATGACCATGGGGTCAAGCCTCACTCTATCAAAATGGGGGACTAAGTGCTGAAGGAAATGCTTTTACAAGAAGGCATACGCATTACAAATGTTTTGACCTTCAACCGTTTGAGATCTTTTGTAACACAAGACATTCAGCAAATATTTAATGAAGAGGGAATTCAGACAACTTCATCTGAGTCTTTTACATTCCTAGCATTGGAACACTTTAACTCAGAGCTTCAACATGCATATTTGACATAAATTAAGTGAAACTAAGTGTTACAACCAACATGATTCACATATCCAAACAATGGATTCCTTTATGCATAGCAAAACATTCATAAGCATCACTCATGTCAATCAACATAAACATCATACATTTTAACACATTCATACATAAGCCAACTGAGCTTCGAAGGGGTGTCAACATGCATTTTGCCATTCGGTACTTGCTACAATGTGCCTCTGCAACTTGCCCTTATTTTCACCAACTAAGTGATGAAGGAACTCACCTTCGTATAACCAACCAAGTGGTTAAAGATACAACTAGTACTTTATAAACATTTTTGCCTTGGCAACTCACCACTCTTTTTACCAACTAGGTGATGAAGGAACTCACCTTCGTATCACCAACCAGGTGGTGAAGGATACAACTAGTACTTTAATAAACATTTTTTCCTTGGCAATTCACCACTCTTCTTACCAACTAGGTGATGAAAGAACTCACCTTCGTATCACCAACCAGGTGGTGGAAGATACAACTAGTACTTTAATAAACATTTTTGCCTCAGCAACTCACCACTCTTCTCACCAAACGGATGACGAAAGAACTTACCTTCTTTTCACCAACTAAGGAAGAACAGTACATCCTGCACCGGTGGATTCTTCGAATTCATAAGCAGTCGAAAATTTTCAAGTAAAAAATTTTCAAGCCTTACAACTCGAAAAAGGCATAAACTCAACAATGCCTTCCACACTCTTGCTCAAGAGTGTGGAAGCAAAATCATATTATATGGATTAACAAACCTCCAACAACTACAACATGTAGAATGCCTTCCACACTCTTGCTTAATAGTGGGGAAGCAAAATCTATTTATATGGTTCCTCTGAACTTTCAACTAGTACAACACGTAGATTGCCTTCCACACTCTTACTCAAGAGTGTGGAAGAAAAATTTATATATGTGGTCTCTCCCACACTTTCTTGTCCCAGTTCAAAAAAAAAAAAAAAAAAAAAAAAAAAAAAACAACAACAACAACAAAGAAAACAAAAAAAAAATGCCAAAAAAAAAATCCGACTTTAATTAATTAATAATTATTTCGATAATTATTAACTAAGCAATTAATTAATTATTAATTCTAACATGTGGAGAATGCCAACAAAACTTCAACACATAAGAGATAACTACAATATGTAGATTGCCTTCCACACTCTTGCTCAAGAGTGTGGAAGAAAAATCAAGTTATGAGGTCCTATAAAGAGCTTCCCACACCCTTGAAGGGAGAGAGCTTCCCACACCCAAGGGAGAGAGCTTCTCACACCCTTGAAGGGAGAGAGCTTCCCTTACCTAAGGGAGAGAGCTTCCCACACACTTGAAAGGAAAAAGCCTTCACACACTTTGAAGGAGGAAACCACCCACACCTTGAAAGGAGGAAGCTTCATACTTTGCCTAACTACAAATAATTTCAAAAAGCCTTCCACACTCTTGCTTAAGAGTGGAAGCAAAATCTATTTATGTGGTTCAAAAAAGCTTCAACCAAAACCTTCAACAAAAAATTTCAAAAAGACTTCCACACTCTTACTCAAGAATGTGGAAGCAAAATCTATTTATGTGGTTCAAAAAAGCTTCAACCGAAAGCTTCAACAAAAAATTCAAAAAGCCTTCCACTCTTTCTCAAGAGTGTGGAAGCAAAATCTATTTATGTGGTTCAAAAAAGCTTCAACCAAAAGCTTCAACAAAAAAAATTCAAAAAGCCTTCCACACTCTTGCTCAAGAGTGTCGAAGCAAAATCTATTTATGTTGTTCAAAAAAGCTTCAACCAAAAAGGCTTCACCCATAAAGCTTCAACCAAAAAGTTTCACCTACAAACATTCAACCAAAAAGTTTCACCTACAAAGTTTCAACAAAAAAGCTTCACCTACAAAGCTTCAACCAAAAAGCCTCACCTACAAAGTTCAACAAAAAAGCTTCACCTACAAAGCTTCAACCACTCAAGCTATGTGTCCAAAGGAAAAAACTTCACCTACAAAGTTTCAACCAAAAAGCTTCATCTACAAAACTTCAACCACTCAAGTTATGTGACCAAAGGAAAAAGTTTCAACCATTCAAGGTATGTACACGAAGGAAAAGGTTTCAACCACATTTTATTTTCTCACCAAAAAGAAAGAAGGAATTGGGCTTAAGAAAAAATATATATACTTGGACTACATTCCAAAAAAAAAAAATAAATAAAATAAATAAAATAAAATAAAAGGGAGGAGAGAATTTTTGAAGTCTTTTTTCTAATGGCTCAAGAATATCAAGCCACCTCCTTTGGCTATCCTCTTCGCTTGGAAACTTGGAGGACTCCCACTATGTGCTACTACACTTCGGTACTTAGAAGTTTCGTGATTACTCAGTGACTTGGATTTTTCAAGTCCCCAACCAAGCAACCAAGAAGCTTTCCTCACTCGGGAACTTAGGGGAGCATTGTTTGTACCATACTTGACCAATCCCAAAACTACCAAGTACCGGTCAACTTCATACCTTCAAGGATCCACTAAGGGGTTCATGCTGAGGCACCCCTGTTGAAGCACAAGAGTTTCCCTCTAACAAGGAGGCCAATCACAATACGACACATGTCAACGTTAGAATAAAGTTCACAAAGTCCCACATCGACCGTGGACAAAAGCTGGAGACTCTCCTTAACTATAAAAGAAGATCATTCTCCTACAATGAATCCCTAATGTTATTATTGTACTTAAACTGGTCATCAAAACCTATTAATGATGATTATGCTTAAACTTGTGTATTTGTGTAAACCTTTCACTATTAATGAGAACTCTTTTGCTCCGTGGATGTAACCAGACTTAGGGTGAACCACATACATCTTGTGTTTGCTTCCCTATCTTTATCTCTTTTCACATTATCATCGCTAGGTGACTGAAGCAATCGAGCTAAGGTCACAAACTTGACACTTTACGTTATTCCAAAGTCTTCACTGATTTTTTGCATCAACAGAATCAAACTAGCATAGTTCAAAATGTATTTGTTGGGATTTGATGCCTTGTGCAGTTTAGGCTCTTGCAAGCGAGGACTTTGAGTCACTTGGAGCTGGACATGGCTTCATGCCATTTGAGACTTGTTGCGGCTTTATGCCATTTGAGACTTGACGTGGCTTCTTGGCATTTGAGACTTGACGGGGTTTCATACCATTTGAAATTTCATGGGGCTTCAAGCCATTTGAAATTTGCTACAGCGTCATGCCATTAAATCGACTTTGTGCCATTTAAAGTGGCTTTGTGCCATTTGAGAGTCAAGTAAAATTAGGTGTATTTTGTGATGAACCCATTAACATTTTGGCATTTTGACTTTTGATTGGTACCATGTCTTTTGTCTCCGCATTTCAGGCTTCATGAATAATTTCAACTTGATCGAGGCCATATTCATAAAGTACACGAGTGTGGCATGGAGGTTCATCCATCCTTCTTTTATTTCTTGGACAAAAGACATAGAAGTAGCAATTGACATCTTCCTTTCAGAGGTTTTTGTCTTGTTTCTTAGTGGGGTCAAGTTTAAATAGTCTTTTTATAGGATTGGAACCTTATGCGAACATCATTTTAAATATGGGAAATGGATCCTCTCAGGATTCCCTCCACCAAGTCCACCAAGGCCACAAATCCGAGTCTTTGAAATTTGATCCAACGGCTAAAGTTATTCTAACTTTTAAAATAGGCTCCCGTTTGTAGCCGTTAGATCAAATTTCAAAAGCCCGGATTTGTGGCCTTTGTGGAAGGGATATTGAGAGGATCCCTTTCCTTAAATATGCTTTTGCAGGGACCTTTTTAATTGTAGGAAGACATCATTTCCTTTTTTGATTTCACCACTGAAGCTTCCTGCAACACCCACATATTTTTTATTGTGACCGGAATATGAGTGGTATACCACATGTTTTTACATAAGTGGTGAAAATTTTTATTTTTTAAGTTATTAACTTTTTAACACACATATCGCACCATTGGTATAGTGACACATGGTGTACACGGTGCTTCCGTCACACTGAAAAATCTCTCCACGTAATGAACACGATGTTTTCTTTCTTCTTTTCCCTCTTTATTTTTCATTTTCTATTGTAGCTTTCTTTGTTCTTTTGTTATCCCAAATTTAATGGGATCTTTACAAAAAACATACAACAACCCAGCAGCTATGGTCCTTGACATCACACTGAAGAGTGCTTTGTTCATCTTTATCACTTTTTCACTTCTAATATTTTTATGAGAAGAAAATAAATGAACGACAGTGAGTAGAGGTCGCCCTCCTCTCATTTGCTGCAGCCATCAAAGTTGGTGGTTTCTTTCCCCAGGTGTATACTCAAAACAAAAAAGGGTAGGATGACTTTCTTTTCTGCTATTTGTAAAGAACTCAACAGTTGTTGGTAGGGCTTTCTCCAGGACTTGTCACCAAGGAAAGAGCATAACGTTCTTTGCTGCAACAGTAGATGAATGTTGCCGCCATCGCTGTTTGGTAGCTGCATTGTCACTCTGCACGAGACTATTGCATCTCCGTTGCTTTTTTGCTTTCTTCAAACTCAAGCTATTCGTAGGAGTTTGGTTGTTGTGAAGTCGGAGGATTGCACGCATCATCTTCCTCGAGACAGAGCATGGACGATGGAGTGCATCAACCATTCCCTAGAAATTTATGGAGCTAACGACGATGGTATGGAACGGAGAACATCTGGCCGTGGAGCTTTGTCTCAAGCTTCAATAAGTGGTCTAGACCACTTAGAAATTCGTGGCAGCAACGGCTTTACAGGGAGCGGCAAGGACTGCTCATTTTTCTTCTTGGCTTAGGCAAACTTGCTGGGCAGAGAGGTCACAGCATGGCTACTGTTGGTGGAGAGTCCAAATCCTATTTTTCATGGTTTTCTTTTAAGTGTTTGCAGTCTTCAAAACCTTCGTGGTGTAGAGATATTAACTTTAAATTCCTAACATAGTAGATTTTGACCGTCCTCGTAAAGATCACCTTCTGACACCTCCGTGTCTACATAGAGACATGTTATGCTGCGAAAATGTTTGACGAGTAGGTCCTGGGATTTCTTGATGCATCTTTCTTTGTCTTCTAACTCATAAATTGCTGCTGGGATTTCTTGACCGTCTTTCTATGCCAATTGGTTGCATTTCTCCGAAAAAGGCAAATTGTTGCAGGATTTGGAGATGAATCCTGAGGCCTTGGAGAGTTCCATGGGTTTTGTCCATGAGTTTTGGTGGAGAATCCCCAAACAGGAAGAGAGACAATGTGTTGCAGCTTAGTATTGGTTTGGTACAGAGGTGTTTTTTTGTGTTGGGTAAACATTCAACTTCAGTTTATTTCACAGTTTTGGATGAAAAAAAAAGGGCTAAAAGTTCAAAGCAGCAAAAGCTAGCTTTAAAAAACCAGTTTTTTTTTTTCTTCCACAACTTCTGCGCAAACTTAATTTGCAAGAGGCGTTGAGCCTTTTAATGAAACTTTCAAACACCCAAAATGACCGTAAACAATTAAATAATTACACATAATACCAACTGGAAAACGTCGCCGACTTCATTAGGAGGTCGTCTTCATCTATCCCACCACAACGTCGTTCACTTCTAGCTTCAACAATCACCGTTATTGACCTTGAATTTCATACCCTAGGACGTTGTTTCTGCCTATCCTTCCTCCCATCTCTTTTCCGTCCTCTCTCACTCCCATGTCGACAAAATCGCGATGAGAAATACCACCATTTTTTCTGGCAAGGACCATATTCAGTTTTGGCATCGCAGATTTGCCTAGATTTCCCAGATTGCACCGCTTATAGGTGAATGATCTTCGTATTTCTGCAAATTAGGAGAGCTCAGATTGCCTAGACGGACACCAAAACTCAATTATTCCAAATACCCAAAATTAAATACAGGAAACTATTTTGTGTGATCAAATTCACACTATACAGTTTCAAAAAGAAAAAATGATTAGTCCCGGAAGAAGAAAGAAACCAGTATCTTGAAGCGTTGGCCTTACCCAATGTATATAATGAACTCCTCGAGCAGCAAGACCATGTATGTACTACAAATCAGATGATAGGTGAGAGAGATTAAGGAATGGAGCATAAAATGAAAAAGAAGAAGATGGAGCAAAAAAAATAAAAATTGAGAAAATTGGGGTTGTGGGGGAGACCTGTAGAGAGATGTTTTTTGTTTTTGGAAAGTCCAGTTCAATAGTGGGGTAGTGGGAGAGACAACTTGATGCAGATGGAGAAAATTAAATTAATGGCACATCTAGTATTATACTATTTTTGGTCATTTCACACAATTACAGTTGTTTTGCATAAAAGTTTACCAAACATTATAATACTACTTTTTTTTTTTTTTTCCATAAACACTTTTACAAAACAGTTTACCAAACACTTTGCTGCTTTATTTCACATTGGCTTATTCTCACAGCACATCAAAAGCAGTTTTTTTTTAAAGCATAGCAATACCAAACCAACCCTTAATTCCAGATTGTTTGAGAGAGAGTAGGATTTGATGGGTGCTATGTTCTCCTGCAAGAAAGGAGCAACATAGAAAACCGAAAGGGTTAATTGGCATTGTTAATTTACCTTATGAAATTCGTTGCTTTCTCTTCGAAGCTGTTGGAATGACAGCAACCTCATTCCTTTCTACCTCTTCGCCTTGTATATCTTGCCCTCTGCTTGCTTTTGTATTTTGTTTCTCCTCCGTGTGCCTCTAAATAATTAAGCTCATTCTCAATTCAAAGCCTCGAGCTTTATGATCTAAGCTAAGCAACAATAACAAAAACTGGCATTGTAAAAAACGACAGAAGAATTACTGAGAGTAACATAACTTATACCAATATCACCTTTCAATTTCAATTTTGAACCCCTCCACATTCCCCAAACCATTAAATTAAAACACAAAAAGCTCACCCCAAATCTTCCTTTTCTTTTTTTGCTTCCTTTCAACCAATCAAACATACGTTTTAATTTTTTTGCATAAAAATTATATAAACAAATTAAAACCCAATTCCAAACAAACCCAACTTTTGTTTTTGAATTTCTCATCTTTCTTCATAAAGCAATCTGAAAATGCAAGCGCACAAAACAAAATACTAAACCTTGGAGAAGAGACTGATGGTACGGAAGAAGGTGAGCCTGAGGAGGGGACTACGTGCGCGGTGCTTGAAGGCGGTTTCGTGCTGTACGATCCAAATGGAGAAGTCCACAGCAACCCGCTTATTCCTCAAGAAATCAAAACCCTCGTTTCGGGCGTAGGGCTTTAGCAAGTCCCAGAATTAACCCCCGACTCCCATTGCTTTTGGAATTTGCTAATATGGGTCTGAGAGAAGTGGCTGCAGAGTCGGCTTACACATTCATCGTCCTACTTACTGAGTGAGAGTAAGACAAAAAAGATGAACGAATCAGAAGAAGAATCTGTATTTGGTTTTGTACCGTTGGTGGGGGGTCAGATTTTGAACTTATAATCTAACAAAACTTATTGTTTAACATAAAAAAATAAAAAAGAAGAATCTGTATCGTTTGGTTTTGTACCGTTGGTGTTGGGTCGGGTTTCAAGCCGGTTAGACGTAGGTTTTGGGTTTGGATTCAATTAAATCCGCTTTCTTTGGTTGTTTGGGCTTTTTTCCCTAAACATACTTTGCAAATTTGAGTTCGGCTTGGGATGAATTTGGGTTCGGCTACGGTTTTATGAATTATTAGTAGCGTATTTGCATATCGATAATGCCAAGCAGATCATATTTTGTAAATTATATGATGTGTCGGCTAACAGTCAAATACCTTCTTATGATTTAAACAAGGAATTCAACCATAAATTATCACATCATGTAATTTACAAAATATAATTTAAGACTTCAAAATCTCTCCAACATCACTCAACCGACCATTTCCCCCATCCCTTTGATGTTTGTTGCCTTATATACGGCGTAGTCACATAAGACTCTCTTGTTTATTTCTATGATTTTAGTTTTGATGAACATGAATAAAAAAATTAAGATAATAAATCACAAAAGAAAGATATGCTCTTATGGAATGTATAAAAAAAAAATGCATGATGGCATGGAATTAAGAGGGTATACATTAAATAGAATTGTTATCACAAATAGTCCTTAAAATTAACTCACTCCATCAAGATGATTTCTGAAAGTTGAAAATCAATCAATGTAGTCCGAGAAAATGGATATCTCAAATAAATATGATCATTCCGTCATAATTTCATAAAAAATTCTATTATGTGCTAACGTGATACATAAGTGGATTCCAAAAATCTAATTAAATATTAGCATGTGAAACTAAAAATATGTAAATAATTAAAAACTTAAAAAAATAAAAATGGAAAAACTCGGTTGAGTTGGGTCTGGGATTCGACTCGCCACGGATCGAGTCCGGCGAGTTGGGATTGAGTCTGGGTGGGACAAACTTGGTTGAGAATGGTGTGTTGTCAACGAGTTCCGGTGAGGAAGAGAAGGCGATGGTTGTGGTGAAGGAATGGAAGCCACCGGAGCTGAAGCCTAAGAAAGGGCGACGCTGATGTTAACTGTTTAACCAACTAACCAAATTGGGGGTTGATCATGTGGTGGACTCTAGCAGCGAAAATCTATCTAAAGTGTGAAGGATTTCTCAAATCCCGAAAGCTTTAATAGTCAATGAAGGTTTTGAATTGGGGAGGGGAAGAAGAAGATGTCTGTTCATCTTTTTTTTTTTTTTTTTTTTAAGTTTACGATTATACAAAAATAAAAATAGTTTTTTTTAATATTTATATATTTTTAATTTCAAGTGATAATATTTAATTATATTTGTGCGATGCAGTTATGTGCCATATCACCACACAATAAAATTTTTGACAGACTTATAATGGAAGCATCATATTGATTTAAGACATCCATTTTCAGGGATTAGATTGATTGATTTTCAATTTTAAGGACCATCTTGATATAGTGGGTTAATTTTAGGGACCATTTGTGATAAAAAAATCTTATTAAATATGGAAAACAAAAGAGACATATAGGCAAGGTTCTAAAAGATGTTAAGCGCTAGTCGGACGGTAGATTGGGGCCTAGCGCCTAGGCAGTTAGGCGGAGTCTAGGCGGGCTCCTAGGCGGATTTAAGTAAATCTATTATATTTCGTGTAAATAAGTGTCTACTTATACTTAAAATATATATAATTTCATCATAAACTACAAAATAGAATGATATATATATATATATATATGATGAAGTATTAGAACATAATGAAAACATGAAGAACAAGGATATAATATGTGTTCATTTAAGTATGCAACAAGTCTCTTATAATTTATAATTTATTAAAAAAAATGCAAAATGAAAGTTATTTACTTTTTTGTCTAAACGAGTATGGCCTAGGCGGATGTCTAAGCAGATTTAAGCAGGTACCTAAGCGGGTCTGGGTAGGTGCCTCAGCACATCTAGGCGTCATTTCTTAATTTTCAAACACTTAAGCATTAATTGGGGCAGTGGTCAACTGCCTAGCACGTAGGCGGGGATTTTTAGAACAGTGCATATAAGTGTGGCATAATTTAAAAATGTATGGATGAGGTTAACAAAATTATAAATAAGATGAGAGGAATCATGAGGAGTTTATACGATATCTAACTTCTACAAATGGTTAAATGTAGTAATTAACAGTAAATTGAAGAGAAATGCATTCATTAATTATATTTAAGGTATTTCTCTCACTTGTAAGTGAGATGTTTTAAGTTTGATTTTCATGAACGAATGGTAAGTGTGACACTAATTATTATTCGTCCGACCGCAAACTCTATACTATATATTATATTATGTTGTAAAATCAACGGTGTGTGCAGTGGAATAAATAAAACAAGACACAAAATTTACGAGGTTCCTCTACAGTCAATGTGACTGGAGTACGTCCTCGAAGCAGCAATAGTGCTTTCATTATAATTTAGAATAATAAAAGTATAAAATAACTCTCTCTATTATCTCCTCTAATCTTCCTCTCTTTTCTTTCTTCCTCTTCCGTGAGCTTTGTGGCTTCTATTTGTTTTCTCTCATCCTCAACATTCTTTTTTATAGGCACAGATGATAATGCTTGCTGACTTGTTGCCAACTAAGCTACAGTGTTCTAAAGTGGTTGATATAGTCATCCATTACATCATTTAGTGGTTAGCACCCAATATTTACAACATTCTCCTTTGGATGACCACAAATCTTTGATTGACTCGTTAAAATCTTGATCTGTTTTTAGATGCTCACCCTGATAAGTAGTACCACATATGTTGTGCTTGTTGACTTTCCACATGCTTGGTCTTGAATTGGGTTGGAAGGCATTCTACTAGACTTCCTCCAAAGGTTTGAATTTACTCATTTTATCTGGAGCTGAATTTGATTTAAGGGTGGTGGACACTTGATCCTAAATCAAACTTGTGATTTCTTCAAGGGCCTTGGGACTTGTTCTTGAATGAAATGGGACCACGAGCAGCTCCACGTAACAAGTGATCTTTGGCTCCGTCGGGGATGAATCGGCACATGTTTTGTTGTGCTTGTCTCCACATGATTCAATGTATCATTTTCACTTGCCTTATCTGTTCCCCTTATAGAAGTGGTATTTTCCCCAGTTTTCGCATATACAGGTGTGACATCTTCTCTTGCAGTATTTGTCCCCTGATGAAGGAGTGAAATGCAACCCTTGCATTTGAATGGTCCTTCAGAACATCACTTTTCAACAACTCATCATGCTTAGCAGCTTCAGTGTAGATAACCAACATCATATCAACAATTGAAAATGAGTACTCGAGAACAATGCAAGGTAAGCAACCAGGCAAAGGTTCTAGGAAATCAGTTACAGATCGGGAACTTGATTCCATGTGGTGACTGATTGCTCTCTTTCTTCTTATCCTGCAAGTGAAAACAAGGACAAAAGAAAGGATATAGAGATTGCATGATATGAGATACTCTTGCTCTCATCCCTGATGATATGAGATACTCTTGCTATGGTGTGACTTGTTTGAAGAGGTATTCTTGAAGAGGAAGAAAACTGAGTATTTCGAGATGCTTTGTTGAAGATGCATTCTCGGAGATGAAGAAGAGTTAGATATTTTTGCAGGTCTGCCTTGTTATGAAGATAGAGGTCGACATATATAGGGATTTCCCAATAACAGGTAGTGATACTGTGCCTTTACTCTTGTCAGCAACTGTGGTGTAATTAGAACAGTAAGATTCACGTGTTTTCAACTTTATTAGAGATCTTTGACAAAGTTGCACGTGATATCCAAAAGCTAAGATTGCATTTGTGAAATGTTGGCGAACTTTATCCTAAAAATCTGGCTTTCGAAATTCGAAGAGCGATGTCTCTTAGATTTTTGAACAAGTGGCCATGTTGGTTCTTTTTTTATAGAGGCATCAATTGTGCTCAAAATGTATGCTCAAAAAACTACTGCATGTAGAATTTTCCTTTTCTTGCACTTTTGAGATTTTATCTGACCTTCTTTTTCCTTCATCATTTCTGGAAAATGGCTTGCCCATCTAACATTTGCTTAGATTTGAGTCTTAAGAGTGGTACAAACGAGCCAGGTCAAGATAATATATGGCGCCCGTCCTTTATATCTTCTAATGGTCCTCTTACGGTTGGGGACTCTGTGATGAAGAATGACCTAACCGCTACAGTGGTAGCTAGGAATCTTCTCACTCCCAAGGATAACAGAATCATTTCAAACCGGTTTAATAAGTCAGCCGTTCAAGACTCCTTGGCTCTCAGTATTCAGGGTGCGGGCTCTGTTTCTAATATGCGTCAATGCCTATTGCTCAAACTCACAAAGTTGAATTATTGATGGTTGAGGTAGCAAGTCTGAAACAAGAGATTAGAGGGCTCAAGCACGAGAATAAAGTGTTACACATGCTTACAAATAATTACTTGACGAGCATGAAAAGAAAGCTCGACCAGCTACTGGAATCCGAAGGTTGGACTCAAAATGACAATCAAGGGTTTCACCAAGTATCGAGGCTATTAATAATCAACCTCTGGTGCCTTCCCTTTCTGGGGTACTTCCGAGTACTGAGGCTTCACATGAGCAACCTTTGTGAATGTTCCCTCCTGTTTGTTTGTTTTAACTCATGTGTATGTAATTTCTCGGAGATATTAATAGATAAGCTTTATTTCACTCAATGTATTGTGCCAAATACAATAAAGCATATACTTCACTAAGATGTGGTACTTCTGGACCAAATATCAATTTATCTTTACCTTCACGAAGATAAATGATCATTCTTAGTGTCTAAATAATTTGAGTATTCAACTCATAATCTTCAATCCATATGATTCTTTATAAACATAATGGATAAGATTTGTGTTGGCATATTGTTTGATTTTGCAGTTCGAGACAATATCTCTCTCAACATTTTATAAACTTTCTAGACTCTTCAGAAGTCTAAATCTCATATTATCGACTTTTGCAAAAGATTTTAGTATGTTACAACAATATCATAATGATAGAACTCACTAAGGCAATTTATATCATCCATTGGTATTTAAGTACATATTTTATGTTTTACCCTTCCAGGGTTTTCTTTAAGCAATTTGAATCTTTCAGGGATTTTCTACAATTCATGACACATTTTCTTTTGGAATTTATACAGAACAACTTGCTTCCATGTATATTTGAGGGATTTATTTATGGAGATAAAATATGGACGACTCATAACCCTTCGTATATAATTCTCCATTCATATGAACTTGTTTATAAGAGCATAATTTCAGGTTTCAATTAGTAACCTTGTGTCATATCATGTGAGTGTAATTCACTGTATTACAAATGCCCATATGTAACCTCATTTGGTTCAACATCTTTTGGCTATTTGTATTATATACACATTTATAGGTCCATTTTTCCCCATTTTTACAAGATTGTAATAGAATTGCCTTTCTCCATTTTTGGCAAATAATATTTCCTTTCGTCGACGAACAAAAGAATGTGACTCAATAGTAATACAACTCATTGATGAATTTAGTAGCTACTTGTAAAATCCCAAATTACCATTGGTTGTCATCAATCATTGATCCCATATTCTCATGTGCATGCACATGCATAAAAGCTTTTCATTTCTTTGGATATCCATTGCATCTTCAAGAGCATTACACTATTTCTTCAAGGATAGTCATAATTTAGAGAATGCAGATCATAATTTTCTCTAGAGCGTTATAGAGCTGGGATTTTAATCTTCACTTTCGGGAGTTGAGTCATTGGAACTTATATGTCTATCATGCTTCATGCATGAGACATCAACATTCCCATGTCCGCGGAATGTCCTTTTTGGGACATGTATCCATACGGCGACTGTCATGTTTCCGGCATGCAATAGTTATGCTTTAGGAATGCAATAGTTCAGTAGTGTCATATTCTTCTTTTTTTCAAAGTACTGAACCTTTTGAATCTAAGGGCCTAACACGCTTCAGGCGTGTAACAGATTTGTCACCACATTATTTTGTCCAACAAGAACATCAATTCATGTAGGCACATTTGCAATAAGTATATGTGATTTTATTACTTTTGTTGCATCATTAAACGCATCTGGCATTTGATTTGCATATCGTTGCATCATTCAATTATTCTCACTTCATTTTTATATTGATTGCTTCATTAATCAATATAAAACAAATCCTCTTCGTTCTTCTGGAACAATTTTTTCTCATCATTCTTCTGGAATGATATTTTCTCATCATTCTTCTGGAACGATGTTATTTTCTCCCCCTTAATGGCGGGAAAAATGTCTTATCAAAATCCTAGTCTGCAAGCTGCGCGGTAAACATATCGTCAGTCAAGTGTTCCAAATGTTGAATGATAGATTGTGAATCAAATTCAACATAAATTTCAAATTTGCCTTCAAGCCTCATTTTTAGTACATCGTGGCAATGCAATAGGCACATAGATAATATAATCAAAAAACTCGTACATGTGTAAAATTTGGCTGGTGCCCAAATATGAGTTATACTGAGAAATATTGATAGTAGGTAACTGATCTCAACCAAACTTAATAGTGAATTATGTGTAATGGTATGTCCATATGTAGGAAAACTTGCAATCTTATTTTCATGAGCAGAGGGTGGGTAATCAATTTCATCCGCTTAATAAATGCTTCTGCTAAATCATTTTTGAGTATCAAAATGAGGAACATGGTGTTCAACATCAATGCCCAATGACATGCAATAATCATCAAAACTTCGAGATGTAAACTCTCCAACAAAATATATCATACATCAAGGAACTTCTGGTCCTTCTTTAATAGCCTATGAATTGGGACTCTCATAGCCTTAATTAAGTTGTGGCACTTCGGCTCTTCAAACTTAAGGTACTTATCAAGAAACTTCATATCCGATCTTGAGGATCTAGGGACTTCATGCCTAATCTTTTTGCATGACGGAGCTTCGGGTCCAATCATTTTATGTGATGAGGATCAAGAAACTTCAAGTTCTGATCTGATCAAGGAACTTCAGGTCTAATATGCACTCATCGTAACAAAAAGAAGTACAATAAATAAATTAAAGCAATAGGCGGTAATTCCAGTCATGATAAATAAATTGCTTTTAAGTAAATAAAGCTTGTGACAAGGGCTTTGATTCAGCACCATTCACATAAATATCAAAGCTTTAAAGTAAAGGGTAATAATTCTACCCACTATAAATAAATAGAGCTTGTGATAGGGCTTTAAACCAACACCCTGCACATAAATATGCCAAAACAGAAAATGCAATGATTAAGTCCTTATCTTTTGTTTTTTTCTTTTTCTTGGTTTGCCATTTTCTTTTATTTCATCCCTTTTACTTTTATTATTATTTCACAGTTCGAAGTCATTTTAGTTATCCAAGAAATAATAGTAACACTAATTTCCAATTGGTGTTCCTCCTCCAGTGAGTTTCAAAAAAATCGAAATGGTTCCCATAAGTTTTGGAGTCAAGAGTGTCTGTAACTTATGATAAGATCAAACCGTCATATTTAGTTCAAATTTTAGTATGATATCGACAAGAGGATACCGAACAACTTTCGTGAAGAAACAATTTTGATCTGTGCTATTGAAATGGAGTTTTGGTACTCATAAAGTGCCTGTCCAATTTTCTGCGGAAATTGAAAACTGGTTTGGTATTTCAGGCATCTGCGATGATCGCACCGTTGGAATTTTCTGAAAATTTGATATGTTGTAGGTACTGGGCGGACGAACAACTTTGAAGAAGAAAGTATTTCAATCCGAGGTCTGCAAGTTGGAGTTCCGAGGCTATTTACATGGCTGTCAGATTCTTTATGAATTTTGAGTCTGTACTCTTTTGCTTCTGCAATGGATGATATATAGTCATACAACAACATATATATATTTGCTTCAAGGAAATCAGTAGTACAAAGATTTTATGATGAAATGAAAAGATTTTCTTATCTGTGAGATTCCAGGCAACATAGGTGAACATGATTTATGGCTTTGTGTTTTCCACTGACACGAGAGTTTCTCGTGGAGATAATGTATTGTAAAATCGACGGTGTGTGCGGTGAAATAAATAAAACAAGACACAAAATTTATAAGGTTCCTCTATAGTTAGTGTGACTGGAGTACGTCCTCGGAGCAGCAGTGGTGCTTTTATTATAATTTAGAATAATAAGAGTACAAAATAACTCTCTCTATTATCTCCTCTCTTCTTCCTCTTCCGTGAGCCTTGTGGCTTCTATCTGTTTGCTCTCATCCTCAACATTCCTTTTTATAAGCACAGATGATAGTGCTTGTTGCCTCGCTGCCAGCTAAGCTACAGTGTTCTAAAGTGGTTGATATAGTCATCCATTACATCATTTAGTGGTCAGCCACTAATGTTTACAACATATTAAAGATAAATGTCATATTCTGCTCTGCTCCTCATTAATAAAAACATAACAAAAAAAAAAAAATACACACAAACAAAGTGGAAAATAATGTTTTTAAAATATTAACAACAATTGTCACTCAGTATTACGGTGTGGTGGTATTCCTCTTCACTTAGAAATGAGAGATCTTAGGTTCAAATTTAGTGGATGGTAAATTCGATACTAAATTAGGTTGCCCATTGTGTAACTTAACCGAATTCCCCCTCCTTCTAGTGTAAAAATATCAATATACTAAAAAATATATATCAACAGCAATTACCTATATATCATTTGCGGACAAGTTTTGGATACTTTGAAGCCAAGTGATAATCCTAACAAACTCACAAAAAAAAAAAAAAAAAAAAAATGGATGCATGCATTGGTATTGTTATAGACATTAGACACGAACACAAATTCATGACTCATGAGTGGCGCTGCACTAGAAAATGACAAAGTCATGAGTTAAACTGAATTAACTCTCGACATAAGTCATGGACAGTTTAACAAATAAAAAAAATATACAAATGGACATAATTTGTGCGCGGTGCTTGAAGGCGGTTTCATGCTGTACGATCCAAAAGGAGAGGTCCACAGCAAACCGCTTGTTCCTCAAGAAATCTAAACCCTCTTTTCGGGCGTTGGGTTTTAGTGAGTCCCAGAATTACCCCCGACTCCCATTGCTTTTGGAATTTGCGAATATGGGTCTGAGAGAAGTGGCTGCAGAGTTGGCTTACACATTCATCGTCCTACTTACCGAGTGAGAGTAAGACGAAAAAGATGAACGAATCAGAAGAAGAAGAATCTGTATTTGGTTTTGTACTGTTGGTGGTGGGTCAAGTTTTGAACCATATCGGTGACTAATCTAACAAAACTTATTGTTTAACGTAAAAAAAAAATGATCTCTCTAACATCAAGTAGATAATCTCTCTAGCATCATCTTTTACGTATTAAGAATGTGAAAAGTAAAAAATCAGAACGACATCAACTACTCTGTTAAGTCATCTCATTCCTAGTTTGAGTGTATTGGATTATTTTTTTGGGTACGTAGGGTATTGGATTAGGGGTTTGCTGTCCACACACCCCTTTTTCCTTCTCCCACACTTCTTGTTAATTTGTGTCCTTTGACTTTCTTCAATTCATCCGATCTGACGGCCGAAAATTGGAAAGGTGTGTGGATGTAAATTTCTTCCTCCTTGTTCTTGGACAAAATTGCACCTACAAAAACAAATAACATCTTAGGTCAAGGCCAAGAACCTCACGCGCCCACAATGAATGGGGGGGCTTTGGCCGAAAAACCTCTGATGCCAAAGTTGGAATTTAGAGAGAAAAAGTGTTTGGAGAATTTTGAGTATTTAGCAAGAGTGTAGACCTAGGTTTTTAGAGAAAATGAGGTAGTATATATAGGGCACAGGGTGAGAAGGTGGCTGGCCCTTTTGTGGTGTTTTTGAGTGTATTTTGTAGTTAATTGGTAGTTTAATTAGCCATTAATAGATTAATTAGGTAATAAATATATTAATTAGCTAATTAACATAATTTAAAAGGAATGTTTTGGGGGTTACCTTCTTGAGAAGATGGATGAAATAGGTTTTGAATAAATACCTATTTTGGGCACTTTTAACTTGATTGTGGGATGATTGTCTACTGCTCGCGCGTGAGAATTCCAGTGCTCCTCAAGGGTAATTTTGTTCTTTCAGACCAAAAATTCACGTGTCATCTATTGATTGTTTTTAGCTTCACAGTGTGTGAGAAGTTAAAAAGGATATATGAATAACACACCCCATTGGATTATTGTCTTAAAGGTGAGACACACATTTTGTTTCTTATATGTTAGTAAACTTGAAAATGTCATGAATCGCCATGACTTTCTTTCTTCTAATTCTCCTTGGAAAGAAAGGGCTAACTTTGTATATAGCCCCGCTCAACCGACCATTTCCCTCATCCCTTTGATGTTTGTTGCCTTATATACCGGCGTACTCACACATGACTCTTGTTTATTCTATGATACTAGTTTTGATGAACATGAATAAAAAAAAATTAAGATGATAAATCACAAAAAGAAAGACATGCTCTTATGGAATGTATAAAAAAAAATGCAGGATCGCATGGAATTAAGAGGGTATATATTAAATACGGAAGGCAAAAGAGACATATAGGTGTGGCATAATGTAAAAATGTATGGATGAGGTTAACAAAATTATAAATAAGACGAGAGGAATCATGAGGAGTTTTTAGGATATCTAGCTTCTACAAATTGTTAAATGAAGTAATTAACAGTAAACTGAAGAGAAATGCATTCATTAATTATATTTAAAGTATTTCTCTTATTTTAAAATGAGATGTTTTAAGTTTGATTTTCATAAACGAATGGTAAATGTGACACTAATTATTAATCGTCCAACCCCAGACTCTATACTATATATTATATTAAAGATAAATGTCATATCATTATGCTCTACTCCTCATTAATAAAAACATAACAAAAAAAATAAATACACACAAACAGAGTGGAAAATAATGTTTTTAAAATATTAACAATTGTCACTCAACACTATAGTCTGATCTTTTTCGTTTAGAAGTGAGAGGTCTTAGGTTTGAATCTCGTGGATAAGGAATTTGATACCAAATTAAGCTGCCCATTGTGTGGCTTAACCGAACTCTCCCTCCTCCTAGTATTAAAATATCGATGTACTAAAAAAAAATATCAACAACAATTACCTATATACCATTTGCGGACAAGTTTTGGATACTCTGAAGCCAAAGTGATAATCTTAACAAACTAAAAAAAAAAAGAAAGGGAAAAAAAAAAAAATATATATATATATACACACACACATATAGCAAGGATGCATGCATTGGTATTGTAATAGACATTAGATACGAACACAAATTCATGACTCATGACTGGCGATGCACTGGAAAATGACAAAGTCATGGGTTAAACAGAATTAACTCTCGACATAAGTCATGGACATTTTAATAAATAAAAAAAGATACAAATAGATAACATATCATTCTATGCAGTTATTACATCCCAATTATTTTAGTGTATTCATACATTAACAATTCAATATCGGTTCGCTTTATTAAGAGCAGTAGGTAACACGTCTCATATATGTTTTTATTTTATTTCCGCAAATGAGAATGGTTGTATCGAACAAAATTTCATTCTCACTACTTGAGAATCTCAAGAGGTATGACATTCATTAATGGATGAAATACGTAAAAATCGTTGAGGATTAGGTGCATACAAAGGGTCTCGATAAAAACATTGCTAGGGAATTCAACTCGTTCGAAGAGAAAAAGGGTGTCCCACACTAAATAAATTAAGGGTTACTATCCTAAAAAAGAAGGTCCAAGATTACATCAGAAGGTTCTTCAAACCAAAGAATAGGATTACCACAATTCAGACTCATCTGTGCTAACCTGTGAACGACTTTACTCATCTCCGTCCACTGAATTCAATTCTCCATTACTGCAAAGACTTTATCATCTTTCTGGTGTCGTGTAATATATTTCCAGACGGCGAAAAATCATCCTGACCACCATGTTTGAGGGCTGCCATGACAAACAGTGTATCACCCACAAAACCGTGGCTTGTGGTTGTTTCTGTCTAACCAAAAACGTTGCATCCCTTGCTGTCATAGTCTCGGCCAACATTGAGGAGGAAATGGCATCATGCATGATTCGTCCATGGTGATTTTCTTTTCTCTTAAATTATCTGAGTTGGTAGTGCGTTCTAGCAAATCCGTCAAACACAAATCTTCACTTTATACGATACTCGAGCCCTCCACAAAACTTTCAATAAGAATTTAACCTGACTACTTAAGCTAATTGTTTTTATCACATGATATCTCATGATTCTGAATGGTTGTCATTTATGATCCTTCTATCGCCCTTTCTGTTTGGTGTAACTCAAGATTGTCGTTGCTCAGTTATAGGTAATTTCATTATGGATAATGCTTGTGTTTCTGATCTTTGTTAGAATATAAGGAATGGTTAGGATAATGCCAGGTGTCATTAGTAGAGTAGAGAAGATTGAATTAGTTATAAGGAGGTTGTATTTATGAAAACATACAGAATATTCTTTTGCTCATCCTGTTGGTGCTCGTTCTTGGTGGTAATTGCTCTCATTACTTCGAGGATCTCAATCAGTGGCTGAAACCCTAAGAAAATTTGGGGATTTTTCGTCTGTGAGTCGGTGGTTGTTCTTCTTGAAATTACTTTGTTAATTGTTGCTATCTTGTGTTGCTTGAAGGTGTTGTGTGGTAGTTTTATCGCCATTTTGTCTCGCTCATTTGCAATTGTTGCTTAAATTGAATTGTCACGATTTTCTGGATCTCATCTGGTTTGGAGAATATTGTGTTGATTGATCTGGTTTCTTGATGCAATTGTTGCTTGCATAAGTATTGTTGTTCGTCTGTAGAGAATCCGGTTAAAGAATTGTGTGATTTGGTTGTTTTCTTAGTCTTGAAGATAAGTTGACCTTTTGCAGTTCTCATCATGGTTACCATTAGAGGGAAATGGAATTTTTGGTTTTGTGGATGGATCCATTCCTTGCCCGGATAAATATCATGGTTCTGATTCTGAGGAAGAAACTGTTACTAATCCACACAATGTTATTGATGATTACAAAGTATGGAAGATTCATGATAAAACTCTCATGACTCTCATCACTGCTACATTGTGTACTGTTGCCCTGTCCTGTGTTATTAGTTGACAGAGTTCGCAGGACATGTGGAATAATCTGAGGGGAAAGTTTTTCTAACATGACTAGAACCAATATTGTTCAAATGAAGATTGATTTGCAGAACATAAAGAAAGGGTCAGAGTCCATTGATCTGTATCTGCAGCGAGTCAATGACTGTAAGGATCAACTTGCTGTTGTTGGAGTGCTTATTTCAAATAAGGATATTGTCATTATTACTCTTGAAGGTCTTCCTCCTGAGTTCAATACTATCAAGGCAGTTATAAGGGGCAAAGAGAATCTTGTGTCTTTAAAAGAATTGAGATCACAATTGAAAGCTAAAGAGGCTACTTTGGAAGAGGTTATTAAACAAGCTCCTCTAATATATGCCATGTATGCTTCTAATTTAGTCTATGATGTTGGGGGATCATCTAGTGGTGTAACACATAGCGCATCTCAACATTCTTTCAGTCGATCCCATCTTTCGATGTCTTCAATCCCAATGTTCCAACAAATGCCATTTCCAAATCAAATGTTTCAGATGAATAGTCATCTTGTCTTTGTATCTCAAAGTGGTTCAGGGACTTATAACAATTTCAGGAGGAATAACTTCAAACCAAAGGGGAAAGGAAAGAAATTTTATAATAATTTTCAGCAACCTCAACAAACTGATGCTCCATTTCCATAGCAGTCTTCATCAAGTAATTTTCAGGGCTTTTACTTTCAGTTTATCAATTCTCCTATGACTACTAAGCAAGTGTATCAACCTTTTCAAATTTGTCAAATATGCAATAGGAAAGGTCATAGTGCTCTTCATTTTTTTCAAAAAGGATGTCAAATCTGCAATAGGAAAGGGCATACTGCTGCAACTTGTTTTGATAGAAATAGTGGTTCTTCTTAAATGGTGCCTCCACAATTTTATTCATCAACACAAGCATTCTCTCTAAAGTAGTTTCAACCCTCTGGTTCTCATTCTTATCTCAACTCTCAACAGGCTACTTTTCCTGCACAATTTCCACCTTCAACTTTGGTTAATCCACCTCAGTTTCATCCTGCAATGATGAGCTCTCAAAATCATTCTCTGATTGTTATAATTGCAAGGTCTACTCATTCTCCCTCTACACCACAACAAGAGTATCGGTTACTTGACTCAGGGGCCACACATCACATGACTTCTGATTTGTCCAACATTCAAATGGCTACTCCTTACTCATCCTCTGATACTTTCATTGGTGCTAATGGAGAAGGTTTACATATTGCTCATATTGGATAGTTTACTCTTCCACTACAATCTTAAAATCTTTGTTTAAAATCTATCTTACATGTACCTCAATTATCACAACATTTATTGTCCATGCATCAACTATGCAAGGATAATAATTGTAGGTGTATTGTTGATGAGTTTTCTGTGTGCGTACAGGACAAGGTCACTCAGAAAGTTCTGTATCAAGGATTGAGTAACAATGTTGTCTATCCTTTACCAGTGTTGAAGTCTTCTCATGTTTCTCCAGTAGCATATATTGGACAAAGAATAAATTCTACAACCTGGCATTGTAGATTGGGTCATCCTGCTAATTTAGTAGTCAAGGTAGTCCTTTCTAAGGCATATATTCCTTTTACTTGTATGAACTCTTCCCATACTTGTAAAGCTTGTTTACAAGGCAAGTTTACCAATCTACCTTTTCCTTCTCTGGCTTCCAAGTCTGTTATTCCTTTTGAAGTCATTCACACTGATATAGGTATTATGTGTCCTTTATTGATGAATGTACTAGGTACACATGGATATTTCCTATCATGAATAAAGCTGCTGTTTTTGGTCTCTTCGTCCAGTTTCAAGCTTTTGTGCAAAATTTCTTTAATGTTCATATCAGAATCTTGCAAAGTGATGGTGGTGGAGAGTATATTGGGATTCATTTTCATAATTTTCTTAAGGACAAGGGTATTTTGCATCATAAGTCTTGCCCTTACACACCTCATCAAAATGGGCTGGTAGAGAGGAAAAATAGGCATATTACGGAGATAGTTGTCACTCTTCTTCAACAAGCTTGTCTTCCTCCTAAGTTTTGGTACCATGCATGTGCCACTGTTGTATATCTCATTAATTGAATGCTTACTCCTGTATTGTCTATGAAGTCACCTTTTGAAGTGTTATATCATTCTTCACCCAAACTAGATCACTTGAAGATTTTTGGTTATGCTTGTTATCCTTCATTGAGGCCTTATAGATCTAATAAGCTTGAACCAAAGACCAATGAATGCATATTTTTGGGATATGCTACTCAGTATAAAGGGTTATCTGTTTTAATCCTAAAGACAATAAACTTATTAACTCTAGGTGATGAAAGTCATTTTCCTGCAACATATATGGCTAGTACTTTCAACTTTGGTTTCAAGTCTGCTTTCATTCCTTCCATAGTACACCCCAATACCTTTCATCATCCTCCATTAGTACCTATACCGTTTCCCCAAGGGTTATCTAGGGATTCAAGTTCTCAGCATAATCCTCCAGTATGTTCTTCAGCAACAAGTGAGTTTGTTTCTTCTGGTACCAATTCCTCATTACCAGTGGATACTTCTTTTTCAATGGATCACATGTCAGGTGTGGATTCTTCTAGTCAAGTCATTTCTGAGTTACATCCTGATACTTATATGTCTCAAGTTTTTGAGTTGTAACAAGTTTCTATTGCTGCTGTTAATACTCATCTTATGTAAACTCGATCCAAGTCGGGTATTTTTAAGAAAAAGAAAGCTTTTTCTATTGAAGTTCAATCTGGTGATCAAGAACCTCAGTCCTTGTCATGCCCCGAACTCGAGGTCGGTGGAAAAATAAGGCTCCTCGCCCGAAACGCGAATAAAAGTAAAAATAAATAAAAGGAAATTTGACATGGGTTGAAAAATGAACTCCTCTTATTAAAAATAACTTCAAAATCCTTACAGGGTTTACAAAAGTAATAAATTAAAAAATCCTTAAATTTCTCCTCAATCACAACCTCAGTTCTTCCAACATCTGCCTTGCCAAAAAAAACACATGTCTTACCAAGTAACTCATCTGTAAAATAATAGGTGAGGGGTGAGGGGTGAGCAACAACCACCGTTGCTCAATGAGTAGAATATATAATATGCCAGTCAAGCTTGCCATTTTAATCACACTATAAAATAGGATAATAATATCAAAGCTTTAGCCAAATAATTCCATATCACATCATCCCTTTAAATGTCCATTATATCCTTCATAAATTGTAACTCACCACGTGACTCCTAATGGCCATTTTCCCTAATGTCTCTGTGTGCAGTTTACATTTATTCCTCGGATTAATGCAACACTAAAGTTCTCATGCTCCATGAACAGTCTCAACAACACAAAATGTATATACTCATCAAAATATTTCTCGAAAGCTAACATGCTTGACTTGAAAATAGATAAAGGTTTGAAATATAGAATACCCACAATAGCTCGTGGTTTTCGTTTATCAGAAAATAAGAATATTTTAAACATATTACATAAACCACTCACCTCGATAATCTAAGCTTTGGCACGACAACCCAACTAACATCTCCACAAACCTCAAACCCTAGCTCACTATCTCTCTCTATACATATATAATATATATACCCTCACACATACATACATATATATACATCACCTCTACGTAATGCATGCATTGCATGCTTCTGTGGTTTCAAAAGAATGGAGCCTTTGCTCCTATTTATAGGGAAATAGAACGGCTCCAAGACTTGAGGTCCAAGGAAAATATACAATAAAATATATAAAATCCTATCCGTAAACTTCTACGTGTGTATGAAGGTGATACTTTCCTTGCAACACCTAATGTAGCATCAAGATCTTAGTCACTAGTTATGCAAGGTGTCAGTTGCATGTGTGCAAAGGATGACACATCCAAGTAAATAGCCTTGAAAAATTAGCACACTAGATTGCTTACTAATCACCTGTTTCTCTCTCCCAAGATAAATAAGTCGAGTACTGATAGGAGCTAGGCACGTGGTAAATAATAATAACAAATATTTATTTTTAAAAATATGAGATCTTACAGTCCTACTCTGCGGCATGTAAATTGTCACAGTGGCAATGAAAGAAGAAATGGACGTTCTTATTCAACAGAAAACTTACACCTTGGGTCCTCTTCCTCTAGATAAGAACTTGGTTGGGTGTAAGTGGATTTATAAGATAAAAAAACATCCTGATGGTATTGTTGCTAGGTACAAAGCCCGGTTAGTAGCTAAGGGGTTTTCACAATCAGCCGGGTTAAACTATTATGAGACTTTTAGTCTTGTGGTTAAACCTACCACAGTAAGACTTCTACTTTCTTTAACTGTTTCTAATGGCTAGAAACTTAAACAATTGGATGTAAAAAAATGCTTTTTTACATGGCTTTCTTGAAGAGGAAGTCTATATGGCTCAACCTCAGGGTTTTGTAAATCCTATCCACCCAACACATGTGTGTAAACTACAGAGATCTCTATATGGGTTGAAGCAAGATCCACGAGCCTGGAATGAGCGTTTTACCAAATTTCATCTCACTTTGGGTTTTCAAATCCTCTTATGCTAATCCATCCTTGTTTGTCAAGTATGAGAATCAATCTATTGTTGTTCTTCTGTTGTATGTGGATGACATTATTCTTACAGGCAATAGTGTTGCTAAGGTTCAAAGTGTGATAAATCAGTTGACTACAGAGTTTAATATGAAGGATCTTGGTTTACAGATCGAGTATCAATCCAGTGGTATTTTTGTTCATCAATCCAAGTATATCAAGGATTTGTTACACAAGACCGACATGTTCCATTGCAAGCAGTGCATTACTCCATGCCATCCTAATCACAAGTTGTTGAATCATGGCATTCCCTCATTCTCATATCCTTTCAAATATAGAAATATCATTGGGGCTCTTCAATATTTAACCTTTACTAAGCCTGACATAGCCTATTCAGTGAAACATGTATGTCAGTTTATGCATGCTCCTCTTGAAGATCATTCCATTGTTGTTAAATAGATTTTACGATATCTCCGTGGAACTATGCATCTTGGTATTAATTTTACACATGGATCTCTTGATCTTAAAGCATATACTGATGTTGATTAGGCTGGGGACCCCAATGATAGGCAATCAACAACTGATTTTGTAGTGTTTTTAGGTACTAATCATATTTCTTGGAGTTCCAAGAAACAACATATAGTGAGCCGGTCATCTACTGAAGCAGAATATCATGCTATGGCCACCACTACTGCTGAAATTGTATGGATTCAACCACTGTTACTGGATTTGCATATTTCATGTCAATCTGTTCCACTCCTTCATTGTGATAGTCTTTTTGCCGTGGCATTGGTTACTAATCCTATCCTTCATTCCAAAGCCAAACACATCAAGATAGATTGTCATTTTGTTCGAGAACGAGTTCAACAAGGGACAATCATGCTTCAGTTTGTCTGTACAACAGAACAATGTGTTGATGTGCTAACCAAAGGTTTATGTTCATCTCAGTTTCAGGTTCATTGTTCCAATCTTATGTTGGGTTCTTCCCTTCATAAGATTGAGGGGGAATGTTAGAATATAAGGAATGGTTATGATAGTGCCAGGTGTCATTAGTAGAGTAGAGAAGATTGAGTTAGTTATAAGGAGGTTGTATTTATATATAAGTGATTGATGTAAACAGATTTTGATATATGAAAACATATAGAATATTCTTTTACTCTCTCTCTCTCTACTTTATCTCACTACATTCTCTCTATGTACATTTCTCCATTACTATTATCAATCTTATGGGAACGTACTTGTCCCCCACTTATGATTAACGTATTTTAATTTATAATCGGAACCGTTCATTCTCTTTATTATCATTTAAAGATCAAATGTATAAATAAAAATAAATAAATAAAATCAATTTGGAGATCGTTTAGCCATTTATACATGTTAGACAAATCAACGTGTCATTATCCCTTGAATCACAATATGACACAATGCACTAGTAACACACAAAAATCATAAAAGACAAGACATGTTTATACAAACATATCATATTGTGGGTTATCTGAAAGAAGGAATGAATCCCTACAATACAAGAAGTAAAGTATTTTCCTTTCGATCTTATAATCACTTATTACATATTCATGTATCGTAAGAAATAATGAATCCCTACAATATGAGAGTAAAGTATTTTCTTTTCGATCTTACAATCAGTTATTACACTTTTTTTTTTCTTCAAAGAGTGTTGCATCATACATGATGCATCAATTTCTCCATCAATGGGAAGTTGAGCCATACAATGTGAGCATTTAATGAACATGTCAAAACCATTGATGGCATTCCATACTCCATTGATGAGCTTGTGCACTAGCATAGCGACATGAGAGACGATTGCTGCCATGAAAATCTTGAACAGACTCCACATTTCTCCACCGTCAATTGGGATTCAAATGCAACACTGGATGCTCATATTGTTGGGTCCCACAGCCAATTGCATGAATAATAAATAATTAAACTCAGTTCGCCACGTATGCTTGCCTGAATGACCTGGCCGTGAGCTAGTGGACAAGTTCCAAATATTTTGATAAAGATCCTCAAAGGACAATGCAATTGATCGATCATATCATATACCCATATGACCATGCTTGCAACGCAACCTACCATAGATTCTTTTCTGTGTTTGTGGAACATCAAGCAGCACATCACGCGTCATAAAATAAATATAAAAAAATATCATATTTATAGTGTTACAATAACAATAAAAAAATTACTCATGTTTCATGTTTATATTTGTACAAAGATCTACTAAGCATTATGTCACGGTAAGGGGCAATTTCTTTGTCATGTTCACATATACTAACCATTATATGTGAACAAAAATCTACAAGATCAAACAGTTAGGTTGATAGACTAATAACATATCAAGCCAATCGTTTGAGAGAGTGGAACATATTCCTTGTACATCATACCATGATCAGTATCTTTTAGCCTAATTATATAGTACATCAAATCAAATTTGATGCAAATTTGCTCTATTAATCACAAGTACTAATCAAGACACTGTCAGAAAATCTCTCTGCCAATTGCTAGTGGCAATAGGACTAATGATCATAATCTTTCTAGAAATTAGTAAGGACAGATTGGGAACCATACAATCAATCTCCATGTGTTAGTAGTACAGATCCAATATCCTGCATGTGAATGTATGATCATGACTCATGAGTCTTCTTCAGTTAAACTAGTTCGAATGAATTGTAATCACTCACAATTCGATTTAAATTTAATAAAATGTGATGATTTATATATATATGTATATTTTTTCACATTATTTTTTATTATTAAATTATAATCAAACAGCAGGTGAATCACAATTTTTTTGAACCATCGGGTCCAGAACAACGGGACTCATGTACTCATGCTACACAAAGTACAGATATTTATCAAACATCACAAAAATATGATTTAAAGGGGTCAACCCCCCTTATCTCAAAAACCAAGAGATCTCCCAAAATCAACACTCACTGACTCACTGACTCAGTCAGTCAGAATCAGTCTCCTTCCACTTTAAATTAACTGCAAAACAGAAGCATCCACCCTCTACACTTTTGTGTCATTTTCCCCAAATTTTTTTATTTATTTTCCCAATTTTTTATTCTCCAATGCATGATCCACACACTTTCTCAACATTTTCTTTTACTTAATTAACCCCCCAATCAAAAGACATTTTGCATGGATGAATAGTGTACTACCTGGAGATCCTCACCCCAAAGAAGTAAAAAGCTACCTCTCCTTTTCTATTCTACTTCTCATCATTTCTCACTAACCCTTATAAATATAACCCCCTCCTTCCTATCCTCTTCCAATTTCATTCCGCACTCTCCCAGTTCACTTCCCCAAAATATTTGCTTCACTTTCATTTGTTCAATACTTCCTCTCCACTTGCACATTCATGTTCTAATTGTTCTTTCATCTATTTTATCGTTTATTATGTTGCTTTTGTCATGTTAAATTGATCATTGCGATCGTCCATTTTAAAGGCTTGAAGTATTTTGATTTGTGAGTTGTCAAACTACATAAATTCCTTGTTGGGTAACAATTATTCTCTCAATTTCTTCATTTATTCATCTTCAAAAAATAAATGTGCATGACTAACATCAAAGAAAGCCTTTTTCCAATAGAGCGCAGGCCAAGAATGCTTCTCAAAGATTTCCTCGGTGAAAATTCTAACTCATGTTCTTCAAGTGGTTTCATATCATTTCCAAGACAGTTACCATCCAATCCAAGCAATGCCCCCAAAACCCAAAATTCATGTTCAGAAAATACCACTACCATTTCCAGAAAACTACTCAGAAGCAGATCAAGGGCTGCCTGGACCACAATCTCAGCATTCCACTCTCTCATGAATGCAGTTAAAAACATGCCATTTACCGCGGTAAAACCCCCCTCGTTTTTACCTAGAAGCCTCTCAAGGAGGCTGCTGCAGTCAAAACAGAACTCACCAAGATCATCAAGGAAGCAAGGTAGTCAAAGCCAAGTCCAAATTACCGTGAGAGTCAAAGACATCATACGGTGGACATCCTTCCGCGATGAGAAGTTGCCTCCACCTCCACCTTTGGATTATGTTTCTTCACCTCTGCACTGTACCTCAAGCACCACCATAACAGGCTCCACCACCACATGTACTACGTGCAGTAGTAATAGCAGCAGCAATGGGTCGAGCTGGTGTGACAGTGATTTTACCTCGGAATTTTTACAGCCTTGGGGTGGCAACTCTGACCCTGACTATCAGGAGGATAGTAAAAAATATTCACCATGTGTCGGCAGGGATTCCATGGAGGCTACATCAGGGACAGGAAGTTACGCCGCATTGGGACCCAAGGTACGTCAATTATTTAGTGCACCGCGATCTAAATTTATGTTGTGTGTCTGCTGTTGAGGATCCTTAGATGCTAAGCTTTGGCTGTACATGTATCGGAAATGTCTATATTTAAATAAACATGATTAGTAAAATTGTCTTTAGTGAAAAACAATGGTTGCTTAAGCTCTGTTAAACACAATTTGCACATAAACGGATGACTGACAACTATTAATTTTATGTTATATTTCTTGATTAACATTATCTTTAATTGTTTCCATTCAAATTTTTGCTAAGCAGTTGCACAGTGCATATCAGACAAAATGCAAGTCACCATTAATTTAAATAAGTTTAGATCCCAAAGTACTTCTTGTTAATTGTTTAGGATATTCGATTCAAATTTTTGCTAAGCAGTTGCACAGTGCATATCAGACAAAATGCAAGTCACCATTAATTTAAGTAAGTTTAGATCCCAAAGTACTTCTTGTTAATTGTTTAGGATTTAGTTCTGAAATATACAAAAGTATACCAAAACAACACTGCCACTATATTTTTTTTTTTTTTTTTTTTGTCAACACGATTGAATATTGTGATTTAGTTACTTTTGAGGTAACAACACTTCTATTTGACCAAAAGGACTCTCCAATCTGTCTGCCTAAATTATTAAGGGCGTTCTTCCTTACTCATGATGTTCTATATTTGATTGTCTCCCTTTCTTAATATCACTTGTATAAAACGATATGATAATGTTGACTATCAAATTCAAATTTTGTGACAAGCATTTATATTCTATCATGTACGTACTGAATTGAATTTTGTATGTGGCAGGTTGAGCTGCCACTGTGTGATGAAGAAGATGAGCAGCACAGCCCAGTTTCAGTGATTGGTTTTCAATTTGGGGAAGATGAAGACTCGTCATTTTCAAGTAATTTTGATCAAAGCCTGGCCAATATGGAGAGTACGTGTCTTCTTCCTTCTTTCTCTCTATAACAAGCATTGAAAATCCCGACTGAAGTAAGACAAGTCATTCATTTTACTTCAGTCTGGACAAGTCACCCAAGTCCCCTAGTGAAATTACTTGTGGTTCAAGCCTTATTTAGTCGAGGAGTTTTTTTTTTTTTGGTAACGTAATTATTGTAGGTTTTCTTTGTTAAGTGTGAGTAGCGACCTAAGTGGTCTAGGCATCCTTTATTAAATTTCAAAAGCCTAGGGATTAATCTGGGCAGTAACCAGCCAGCTAGCCCTTGGGATATTTAGAATAGTTGTCCTAGTGGCATAAATTGTGTTGTGAGCCCTTTTTTCTTTCTTTCTTCAGATTGCTTGCACAATTTTTTCTTTCTTTTCTTAAGTATGATGCTAACATTGTATCAAATTTTAACAGGGACAAAAGAAATGCTTATGCAAAAGATCAAGCTCTTTGAGAGTCTTGTAACAGTGGATCCTATCAACTTAGACACATCAATGTCGTTCGAAGAAAGAACCAACTTTGAAGAAGATGACGAAACAGCAGAAAGGGCAATGGAGCTGTTAAATCATTGCAAAGCAAGCTGCTCAGACCTAAAGAGCTGGGAGCTGGAACTAGTAGAAGATCAACTATTGTTTGATTTCTTTAGAGAAGAAATGAGTGCTCAAAGAAATAAAAAAGAAGATGGGTTTAATAGGGAAATGATTAGCAAAGCAAGAGCTTGGATGAGTGGGGACTGGGGATCACTAGAGCACAACAAGGAAGCTTGTGTGAGAGATATGCACGAAGGAAGGAGGTGGAACAAGTTTGAGTTTGAGCAAGAGGAGCTGGGTTTGGAAATAGAGATTGCCTTGTCAGAGTATTTGGTGGATGAGCTTTTGCTTGATCTCTTATCAAGATAAGAAATCTACCTCTTGAGAAGGACTTTGATGCAGGGAAAATTAAGGGATTATTTTTTAATTTGTAATAAATTAGGATATATAGCATGAAAACCCTAAACTCTTAAGGAAAATATTAAAAGGAAATATTACAATATCTTCCTCATAAAACAAGTTTTTTATTTTTTTATTTTTTTATCTGAAAACAAGTAATCTATAATTGAGATAAAATATGCTAGGATAACACCGTTATTGACAGAAATAATCCACTTAGAGGTGGGTTGGAAAAACTGAAAACTCAGAAAAAGTTGAACCGAACACCAAACTAAATCGGAAAAAACCAAATCAAACCAAAATCTATTGTTCAGTTTCAATTTTAGTGGTTCAAAAACCGAATTATCTTAAAGAAATGCGGTTTACAAATTTTACACGTAACCTTACCCCTATCGCAATTTGGGAGTTCCAAAGTCAAATCATCGGTCGCTGCAAAACAAACCTTCGTTGTCTCCACCCCATCTCTCTTTCCTTTTCTCATTCCAAAACCCAAACCATCATTTATGTAAAAATCATTTGCTTCCAAGGGTCTTTCCCCGGTAAACACGAAATTCATGCGACAAAGGAAACAAGAACATGTGTATAAAATAAATTTTGTATTAATGTAAAATGTAGGGTTACAATCTCTGTTACAAATTTGATAACTCTGATTCGATCTCCGGGGTGAAAAGTGTGTGTGTTGTTGATCCAAGGTTCGCAGTAACTTGATCTCAAATGAACGAACAACTTAAAATTTTGGCTTGTGGCGATAGAGGAACTAGCACCTGTAGGGGTGTTTGGTGGTTCTTCACTAGTGCGATGAAGAATGAAAAGAGCTTTCTGAATCTTCTGAGTATTTGAGGGTGTTTGAGGCTTGAGAGTTTGAGCGTCTAGGTGTGGGGATGACTTATGAGCCCCTTTCTTTGTCTTGGAGCCTCGTATTTATACGCCAAGTCTTGCTTACTATTGGTTTTGGCCTTAATTATGGACTTGATTCATTGACGAAAGAATCATGACTTGTTTTGAGGATTGGTTTGTGATTTGAATTCATCAAATAATCTTTTATTTAATTGAATAATCTTTTATTTAATCAAATTATCTTTGATTTAATTAAATAATCTTTGATTTAATCAAATTATTTTTTATTTAAATCAAATAAATCAATCACATTTCATCCTTAATTTGGAATTTTAAATCAATTAATTTGATTGATATAAATTAATAAAGATAATTCCTTAATTACTTTTCGCCAAGTGTCAACATGTGTCCCTTTGAATGACTCGTCTGATTTTGATGAAGCACATGTCATGTGTGATTTGTTAGACACATAACGCATGCCACGCAAGCCTCGGCACATCAAAATTTTTATGTGTCAATAAGTATTTATTTCACCGAAATTTGCGTGTCTACACTCCCATATGCTTTTGTGGAGACTAGTTAATCCCAGCCTCCTTTTGTTGGATTTTATCATTCCTTGCAAAGGTGCAAGATCTTGTCAATCCTTGCATTTGTGCAAGGATTTCACCGGCTTTTCTAGCCTGGTTTTAAGTTTGTGCGACTACGTCATCTATATGGGTTCTCTTTTTTTAATTTTTATCCTTTCTTGGTGGTGCTACTGATTTTCATCTGATTTGGAGAAATTGTGTGGCAATATGTGTAAATCTCAATTTAGAGCGAGTTGTATGTTTACTCTCAACCAATATAAATAATATTTATAGAATACTAAAACCTTTAGAAAAAATTCCCATGTGCCTCACCCCAACCGACATAACCCGATGAGTTGATTTCATACTACATATTTTCCTCTATCCTTAGTACGTTTTGGTAATTATTTTGGTGAGATTTTGATACTTTGCGTTATATTTTTAATGTAGGACATGCGATTTCCTCTTAAGCAAAAAGTGACCAAACGGGGAAATTTTGGAGCAATTCTAATTGGAGATGTTCATCAGTCTCTCAAATTGTTCGTATCAAAGTTTCAAATTTTTCTACCAAGCGGTTAATTTATGGTGAAGAATTCAAGGACCAGTGTGCAATATTGTCAGATTAAGTTGTAGGCCTTATTTGAGAGATTTGGCTGAAAGATGATGGTTTTTGGGTTCGAACTCTTCTGCAAAGATGTTTAAAACGTCCTAAGTTGTAGTTCAAGTCATTTTGGGCCTAATTTGGAGGACTGATGGTGTAGAAACATGGCTTGTTCTTTACTGGCCAGATTTTCTTAGTTGATTTGGACTGTGATTTTAAGTTAGCCTTTTGTTATTTTGTTTTCTAGATTTTAGAAGACATTTTCTAGGAAGGATTGTATTTTGTAGTAGTATAAATAAGGCCAATTAGCCCTTCGGGTTTTGTACGCACTATTTTGGAGAAATCGGCTTAGATAGCATTTGACGATTCAAGTTTATTTATAAGGTGTTTTCTATCCATATTCTTAATACTATTTTTCTTCATGATTATGCATAACTAGTCTTTTTGCTAGGGTGAGGCCACGAGCCTTAACATGAATATGTGATTTTATTAATTTGCTTATTAATTGATGCATGCTTGCTTTGAATTATCGATTACCATGTTTAAACTATCTAATTGTCTTAATGATTCGCGACCATTAGGGTAATTAGACAAGTAATGTGATACACTTCCGGTTGGAACATCACCCTAAAATTGAGGAGGGCTTCTTGTGATTAGTAATTGTAAGTTCACTTAAGCAAACATCATGCTCTTAAGTGTTGCATGGTTTTTCAAAGGGTTTCCACAAAACTTAATGAGTCTTGCATGTTTATATTTAATCTGAACATGACAGACGGGTTGCATGCTAAATATACATTAATTTTCACCTGAATGTCCCAAGGAAAGTATGCATTAGGAAAGCCTAACCTTCAAAGCATGTATGTGGAAATTCATAAGTAATTGGAAAAATTGCAATATGATTGGTATTAGTGATGGCGGAACCCTGGTGTCTTTTTAAATTGATTTTCAAAAATGTTTTCTTTTAGTTATTTTTCTCTTGCGGATTTATTTAATTATTTTTATTAAAATTCATTTTTATTATTTTAAGTCATAAAATCAATCTTTTTTAAACTTTATTTTGAATAATTAATTAAGGATTAATTTAAATACAAATTATTCATTCAATACCTAAGAAAAAGGATTTTGCTTGAGTCGTTCATACTACAACTACTTTATTCTCTTGCAAGTATTTTTAAGTGTTTTTAACCCTATTTGTGTAGGTACTAAAAATCCTATCATAACCCATCCACTTTTCTATCTAATAATTCATCTAATTCAATTGAACCCTCAATGACCCTACTATAGTTTTCTTTCAATTCATCCTTTCTTTTATTTTTTTTTCAAAAGATAGATTTTGTTAGATTAGGTGTTAGATTAGCCACTGACGGGATTTGAATCCACACTGTCATGCAAGGGATCAACACCACCGTTCTTTTATGAGAGTTTTAATGAAAAGGACTTAGTCTAACTTTAATTTAACTAACAGCAACACTAAACTATTATTTAACCAAAAGAACTTAAAATTTAATCTTAAGGACAAACTATTCATATACCAAGCCTGCAAACATGAAAACTCACTGCTGAACTAAAAGTCCAACACAACAAACATTTTTTTTACAAACTTGCCGCTAACAGAAAGCCTGTTACCCTTTTTATGATGGAGAAAGCATGTTTTTATTTTTATTTTTTATTTTTTTTATTGGAAGACAGAAAGCATGTTACCTTATTAAATATGAAGGTCCTCTGCCGTCCACCATTCCCCTTTCATTGTTCCAACTACCACACGTGGCAAACTAATAAACAAAAAGGAAATTTTATTTGAACTCATCTAATTTCTTTCTACATCCAACTTATTTTCTTCATCTATATTTTTTTTAATTAAAGAATTAATATCTCTTTAAACCCAAATTTATTACCTAAACTACCTTCTCAAACCTAATTCAAAATGTAAAGTTATCTTTACATCCATTCCCTTTATAAAATAATATCTCTAACTGAATGTTTTTTTCTTCAAAGAGGCGTCCTTTGCCCCTGTATAATTGCACATGACTAGCATTTCCATGGCTATTTTTTTTTTCTGCTACCAAACTCATCCATAGACTTGGGATCCAAGAGATCCTTCCATAGATTTAAATTTGCCAGAGAATGCGATGCATGCTCCATCCTTGCATTACTAATCAGAAGTCCTTGCAACGGTGTTTTGGGGGCAGACAGACAGCAGAGAAAAACAAATACAATATTATATGAAATTTAATCCAAAGAAGAAGCAAACAAACAAAATGTCCATAAATCGAGTCATACCTTATTTGGAGGATTCAAAACTTCAAAATCACTATCCATCAATAAAAAAACTTGTTTTTCTCTATCAGAACTATTAGGGTTTTAGCCGGAATGGATGTAGGATAAACAAAGGGTGATGCTATGATTTAATTATAGTGTCTGGGTTTATTAAGAAATTTGAGTTTTATTATTAATTTCATTTTGTACTTAATAGTAATTATGCAATAGGGTAAAATAGACAATTAACATTTAAAATTTAAATTGGGTGTAGAAAGAGGTTACATGGATTTAAATAAAATTTCACTAAACAAAACCAACCGTCCTTGTTTCACTATGGGGATGTAGGAAATTTGATTTTTTTAAGTGAGCTTTTGAAGATTTTTGTTTTTTTTATTCATAGAATATTGCTATTTTTGTATATTTTTCTAATTCATAGAATATTGCTATTTTTGTATGTAAAAAGACTTAATGATCCTGTAATTTAATTGCACTCAAATTGTTTATCTATTTTTGTTGCTCAGGACACTTTCGATACAATTCTCAATTAATGGTCCTTATTTCAACTTTTTTTTTTCCCAGACACTGCTCCTGACGGAAGAATCCCAAAAGGGCCATGAATACAAAAAAGCAAAAACATATTTATCAAAATATTATATGTTTTTGAAGCCCATAAAAAAAACACCATAATTTTACATGAGAGAGAGGAGAGAGAATAGAGAAGAGGGGACTGAAAACTTCATGAAGCTGAATTTCAAGCTGTTATACATAGCCAAATCAAAAGTAATCCATATAATAGATTATACATAGCCAAATATTTCATCTCTTTTCATCATGCAATCCCTCCCTTGCTTTTTGATGGTCTTTGATTTGGAGTAAGCAGATCTATTTCAGTTGTTGAGAATTGATTTTTTTTTTTTTTTTTTTTTTTTTTTTTTTTTTGAGAAACATGAATTGAATACTTTTGATGGCTTATATATATATATATATATATATATATATATATGAAATTTCAATCATTTGTTTTGAATGTTTATTGTATAACAATATAGAATCAGTTGAATTTGATGAGAAAATGCTTGTTATTTGTTGCAGCTTTACATTACAATGGAAATGAAGTCCAAGAGCAACTCCCATCGCCTTCATCTATGGATTTGGTTGTCATTCCAGTCCCACAAGATGATCATGTTTTCTCGTTATGTTTGCGCTACTAGGTCAACATGCCAAAGCAATATCTTCCCCTTTCAGGCCATCCAATTGCATTATACAGTTAACTGACTCACACTCTCTTAGTCAAACTACTTGGGGAACTTTTCTAATTTTAGGACACAACTTATCAAACCAACTACAATGCGTTAATTTTTTTTAATTAGCTGAATGTTTATCTGGTTGATTATAATGATGAATAAGCACTTTTAGTTTGTAACTTTAGAAGGATTATAAAATGAATGAACTATTTAGAGTATTTGGCTGCAAGACCCAGTTGCTTGTTGATGCCAAAAGTTCCTACCGACAATACCAAGTTTGAGTTGGTGGATTATTGGATGCCAATTTCTAGACACAGTTACTCTTTTGTGATTGAAACCTGACCTCTTTGGGTCTTTATAGTTCTAGTTGCAATAGTCCTTTTCAGATTCTCTTGTGTAGATGCGTAAAGTGAAATAAGGGGTGCATAAATCACTTTATATTACAATGAAAATGAAGTCTAAGAGAAATTTAACTACATTTGAGATGTCACAGTGTACATAACTCACTTTATTTTCTTCGCTAAATTAATTTTATCTATTTTATTTAGTTTTAGTAATTATTGTGATTTAGTTTATTTGTATGCACATATTTTTGTACATCACCTACAAAATTGTTTTGTGTTGTACGAAGTTAATACTACTTAACTTCGTACACTTTTTCTTAAAGAAAAGCTTAGTTTCCCGTTTGAGAATTAGTTGGATTTCGTGCATGGATGCAAAAGCATGACCAATTAGTTCTTGAATTGTCCCATTTTTTGGACAATTTGGGAATGCATAGTTATGTGTTGTAGTTTGTGGTTCATAGATTAGATTTCGATAATGGAAATTTTGGTAACATTTCTTAATGTTCTTCGAGTACACTATGGATATTATGTATCTATGGCGTGCACTTGAAAAACTGTAAGGAGATGTTGCCGAAATTAGCCCACATCGAAATTTAATCCATTGGAATCGTAAATTACGACACATAACTGTGCATTCCTAAATGGGATAGGGCCCTTACCGGAGGAATAAGGTGACAAGACAATAGTTGAAGTTGTTGTAATTCTTGTACTTTTATTGAGATTGCAAACAAAATGGACATATAGTGGATACATAATCATAATAGATGTGTTGTTGAGTACTTGGATGGAATGGATGAGTTCATTAAATTCGCAACTAGACACAACCTGGGTTCAACTCATATCCGATATCTGTGTAGAAGGTGTAACAACTCAATGTGGGATGATGGAGACCTATACTACTTGGTATCATCATGGAGAACGATTAGACCAAGCTTCGTCTTCATATGTGACACAAGTGGAGACTGTTGAATCTAATGTGGATCCTAGTGAACAAGTTATGAATATGCTAAATGACGTTTATCCATACGTCTCGAGCAACACCAATCAGGAAATAGGAGATGACGGCCGTCCAACCATGGACAGTGAGGCATTAAAAAACTATGAAAAGCTGTTGAAAAATGCAAAGCAAGAATTATATCCAAGTTGCGAGAACTTTTCGGTGCTCACAGCAATTATGGAGTTAATGCATGGCAAGATCAAGTTTCGTTTGTCAAACAAGTGTTTTGATTACTTTTTGGGAGTTATCAAGAGGATGTTTCCAAAGGAGAATTGTTTACCTGAAGATCATAAAAGTGCCCAAAAAGTGTTGAAGGTTCTCGGATTGGGGTATGAAAAAAATTCACGCATGTATAAATAATTGTATATTGTTATATTAGGAGAACAAACAGTTGGATAAATGCCCTGTCTGCAATGAGCCGAGGTTTAAAATGACATCATAGAATAGAAAGACCAAGATTCCACAAAAAGTAATGCATTATCTTCCATTGAAGCCTAGATTGCAGAAATTGTACATGTCGATGCATACTGCAATCGACATGAGATGGCATAAAGAAGGACGGGTAAATGACGATGTTATGACGCATCCTACAAATGGAGAGGCATGGAAAGAATTTGATTAGATGTACCCTGATTTTGCAATTGACGCGCTCAACGTTAGATTGGGACTTGAGTGCGTCACTTGGCCGGTCGTCATGTTTCTTTATAATTTGCCGCCTTAGAAGTGCATGAAAAAGGAATACATGATGTTGACTCTATTAATTGTCGAAGATCTAGGAAAGTTCATTAATGTTTATTTGTGGCCGTTGGTTAATGAAATAAAAGATTTATGGGAAAACGGTGTTTGTACATACGATAAATATACTGGGCAAATGTTCACCATGCGAGCGGCATTGATGTGGACAATAAACGATTTTCCCACTTGTGCAATGGTTTCTGGGTGGATGACTAAGGGTTATTTGGCATGTCCAATATGCAAGGAGAACATAACATCTTGGCATGCGAGAAAAGTTTGTTATCTTGGTCATCGTAGATGGCTCATTTGGGACAACGAGTGGCGTCAGAACGATAAAGCCTTCTACGGCACAAAAGAGACTCGGCCAAGACCAAGAGAATGGTCCGGAGATGAGATTTTGGATCAGTTAAACTTTTTGGAATTTGGTCATTTCGGCAAAGGGGTTAGTAAACCCAAACCAACTACACATCTGAACTGGACGCATAAGAGTATGTTATTTGAGCTCCCGTACTGGTCGAAGTTAAAATTGAGACACAACCTCAATGTTATGCATAATGAGAAAAATGTGTTTGATACTTTGGTCGGGACAATTCTAGACATTGAAGGAAAAACGAAGGATACAATCGAAGCTCGCCTCGATTTGGAACAAATGGGCATTAGGTCATCCTTATGGATGAAGAGAGTGGTGCATTGAAGAAAAGCCATCCCTTTTTTATAGTTAAGCCGAATGGGATGAAAGAGTTTTTCAAATTTATTTCTTCTGTCAAGTTGATTGCAAGGTGTTTGCAGAAGTTGGATGTTAAACAATTACAGGATGACATTGTGAACGTCTTATGCAAGTTCGAACAGATATTTCCCCTAGCTTTCTTTACAAGTATGATTCACGTGATGATTCACTTGCCAGATGAAACATTGCTTGCCAGACCAGTGAACCGTCGATGGATGTATCCAATAGAAAGGTACTTAATCAAGCATCTATATATATAATAGATTCACGATCAGCGAGCGCTTTGAATAATTTGTAGCATACCTTTTATTTGTGCAGATATTGAAAAAGTGTGTTCGAAATAGGGCAAAGCCCGAAGGATCACTCGTGGAGGCATGGGTCGTATATGAGTCACTTACTTTTTGTGCAATGTATCTTCAAGATGTTGAGACAACTTTCAATCATCCTCAACGCAATAATGATGGTGGTGTCAGAAAAGAGAAACTGCCTGTTTTTGCCCAAATTGCATGACCATTCGGCGATCCTGTAAAAGGCGAATCATTTACCAAAAAGGACATAGAGGTAGCGCATTGGTTCATACTTAACAATTGTGACTAGGCTATGCCACACCTTGAAGAGCATGAATAGTTGATGAAGCAGGAACATCCTTCACATTTATATGCCAAAAGCACCGTGACTTGTTTCCTTCGTGGTTTCACGCACATGTAATTGTATGTGGTTTGAATTGAGCATATTTTCCAACTTGTTCATGCCGGTATTTAAATTTGGTTACACTAACAGGTTAACTTTTTGTACATGTTATATTAGATGAACAAATTTAAGGAATTGAGTTCATCCTCTTACAATGAAGAATTATACAACTTGGCAAGAGGACCGCTTCACGTTGAATTGTTCTTAGGTTGTCATGTCAATGGGATCAAGTTCTTGGGGGCAACACGTGATGACAAGGTGTCTACTCAAAATAGTGGTGTCCATGTCCCAGGTGCAGGCGACTATGAAGACATTGATTTTTATGGCAAACTAATTAGTGTAGTACAATTGTTTTACAAAGACAGATGTCAAGTGATACTGTTTAAGTGTCTTTGGTTTAATACAAATCCACATAACCGAACGAGTATTAAGCAATACCATGGTTTACTATCAGTAAACACTACAAGACATTGGTACGATGAAGACCCATGCATTTCGGCAACTATGGCGAAACAAATATTCTATCTAGACGACCCTAAAGCCGGCAATGGTTGGAAAGTTGTTCAGAAGATTGATCGAAGAAGGCTATATGATATTTCAGAACTAGATCATGATGACAACGACGACAACATCGTTAGCCAACAGTTATCATCTTCGATAGAAATTGGTGAAGAAACACTATGGGATACTAATATTGTCCAAGAATCGTTTGATGTACCTAAAGTTCCCAAATTTGAAATATCAATTGACCTTGGTGATCTGCCTCAATACAATGCACCGGAAGAGGCAAACGAAGATGAAGACGAATGGGAATCTGAAAATGATAGTAGTGAGGATAGCGAGAGTTATTATTGTAGTTCGGATGAGGATTAATATAAACTTGTAAAGGAAAAAGCAGGAGGCTGAGGGTTTAACACCACTTCTCATCTACCCAACTCTAATATTCCTAACAAATCGTCTAATCGTCTCCATTCTTTGATTAGGTATTTCTCTGATTTGTTTCTTCTTTTTTTGGGCATTTAATACATTTGCTAATTTTGCTTCTGATTTTTGGATTTACATTATTATTCGTGCATTAAAGTCATAACAAATAATTGGTGATGTAATCGTATGAAACTCACCTTCTACCCCTTTTCCCATTCTTTGAAAATCATATTTAAAGTCATAGTAAGAAATACCCTAATTATCTTTCTTAGTTGGTTCTCATATGATTGCACATGCTGAAAAGCTTTATATTATCTAAACCAGGTCAAGAAAATGATAGTGAGGTTGAAAAGCTTCGTCAAGTTAAATCAGTGTTTAAGGATGTATCTATTTTATTTGAAATTTCTGCTTTTTGTAATTCAATGTATTTAGTTATAATTTCTCTTTCTTTTTCTTTTTTTCATCAAGAATTGAATTTACCTTTGTGCTTTATAGGTTCATGTAGTATAAAGTGATGGGATGATCCAAAGATTGCTTGCCTACATGTTCCAAGCAAGTTGTAGGACCGGCCGGAGGATTGGCAATGGCTTTGCAAACATTTTACGTACCCAAATTTTGTGGTTTGTACATAATATTTTAATAATAATTTATTATTGTTTTACTTATTTTTTATTAATTTATTTCAAATAGTAGCACTAACATGTATATTGTGTGTTTAACAGAAGAAATCTGTTCTTGGCAAGAAAGCTCAGGAGTCAAAGAAACCTCTCCACCATTCCGGTTCGATGCCCTTTTCGTATAGGCTTGAGGCACAATGTCAAGTAAAAGTATATTAACTTTGAAATTTTATACAATTTATTTATTATTATTGATTAATAAAATTTTCTTAATGTTTTTTTTTTCTTCAAGAGGGTTCTAAGTTCCCAGAGATTGACATGTTCAAGGACATTTATGTTTGACCTGGTAATGAGACCACTAAGCAGCTTCATGTAAGTATATGTAATTATTATTATTCTTATATGTGGCATCCCGTCCCGACATTATCGAAACGTGCTTGTGAAATGACCCTTTTACCCCTAGCCTGTTTTCGTATTATTGTTTGGTGGTTTGGGTGGTGTTGGCAGGTGTTGGGCCACACACACACCCTCTCACACTCCCTCTCTCTCTCTGCCTTCCTCCCTGTCTCTCCCGTATTCCCATTTCCCTTCCCCTTTCACTGTGTACGTACGGACAAACCCACAAACACCCTAAACACTAGCAGATCGAGGAAACTAGGAGCACAGTTGTGATCGTGAAGTTCGTGGGAGCACACTCGTGCCATTTTCAGGTGTGTTGGTGAGGTCCCAAGGAGCTTGGGAGTGCATTGTTGGAAGTGTTTTGACGTCGGAGAAGCTTGGTTCGAAGTTGGCCGAGTTTTGAGTTTTGAGACAGGTGACACGTACCCCGAGGACGAGCGTGCACACGCGAGGCAGGGGGGCTACGACCCTTCTACATACCAGTGAGTGGGCCTTTGGTTTTCCGTATATACCTATATGCTATATTTTTCCCAGAACTTGAATAAATGTTTATTCGTTATGCCATGCATTACATTATCGTTTTTCGTGCATCGTTGGGTACGTTATTAGTTGCATATATTTATTCATATGCATATTGGGTGTTGTGGACGCACAGGTAAGTGCCAGGTAAGCGTTATTCACGTTTATGTTTCAATAATGGTTTGAGATAGTTAGAGAGCTCATAACCTGCACCCCCGGTGTTAGTGCTCCTGCCCGTGGCCAGGGCACAGTCCTTCACGTGATGTTCACCTCCCGCACCTTATGCTCACCTTGGACTCAAGGTAGGTGCACAGTCCTGTCGTACAGACCACTTTAGGTGGTTCCGACTCGTAGGTGACCCACGATTATTTGCCCAGTCTTCACGTGATCGTAGCACTTGTTTACACCCAGGCCTGTCGTACAAACCACCTTGGGTGGTTCCGACTCGTGGGCAGGTTTAGATATTGAGATTGAGATTTGAGCTCTAGATGCAGCCGTACAGGTCACGTTAGGTGACTCCGGCTGCCAGATTACATGATATTGATATGGTTAAACCCGGGCACTTGCATATCATTATGATATTTCGGCATGGCATATTATTTGAGCATGTTTGGCATATGTATTATGTGTATATATTTTCTGGGAAGTATACAGGTTTTACGACGAGGGGTTAGAAAGTATTTTATAAATGGTTTTCGAAAGCTTTGTTTTTGCCCACTCACACTTTGTTTTGCGCCCCTCCAGGTTCTAGTTGAGTAGCAGTTCCGGTGGTTTCCCAGAGGGCTTGTTCGGCACTTCTGACAGACACCTATCATTGTAGGGTCACCTTTGGGTGTACTTTTGTCGCAACTTTCTTTTGGACTGCTGTAGACCTGCTCTGAAATTGTCTTTCACTTACGCTAGCACTTGTTTAGTACCTTGCATGCTAGTTTTTAATTATTCGTACTTTTATATTACTACTTTATTGGCTTCTGCACGTGCACATGGCTACGTCACCTTCGTGTGACGGCCAGCACGCTCCGATCTCGATCGGGGTGTGTCATTATATGTATGAATTGTTCAAATATTATTTATATTTTGTTATTAAACATTATATGTTTTTCTTTATTATTACAAGCTGTTATGGTGGAAAAGAGCATTGCTGTTCTCCAAGAAGCAACATCGCAACTTCCCTCGGAGACCCTGATCGAGTACGTCACGGTACATGAGGATGTAGGTTTTCAGATCATGACTGATGTCCTGGATCAGAACTTCGATCGTCGTCATGGCAAGGTTGTTCGATGTATGGGGAAAGTGGGTTCGTGAGACAAGTGCCTCTTCTTCCAGATCAAACACAACAGAGGTCGATGCATTGAAGGAGGAGGTGATAACCCTAAGGGGTTAGCTTGCAGTCCAAGAAGAGTAAATGAGGGCCCAGGGCGAGGAGATGAGGAACTATGCCAGGACAGTGATAGACCTTGTACGAGCCATACAAATGTCCTACCTTCAAATCTCGCTACCAGCACTTCATCTTGCTCCACCTTCGACCTCAGAGCCACCTCGCCCTGCTGATACCCAATAGTCTGATGTATCAAACCTAGAAGACTACTTGTAGTTTTTTCTTTTTTGTTCAGACATCTTGTATGTACATTTTCATATATTTTATAATTAAGTACTTTTGCTTGGTTAATTAATTATTGTTTAGAATTTAATTACAATATTTAATAAAAATTAAAAAAAAAAAATTTTCACCAAAATAAAAAAAAGGGTTTGCGCAACGCATGACTACATCGCGCAAAGCCACTTTGCACGATGCACCTCTTATGTCATGCAAAGCCACTTTGCGCAACGTAGGTTACATCTTCGTCGCGCAAATCCTTCTATCACTGCCTGGGCGCGACGGTTGGCACGCGACAAAGGTTCGTTGCGCTAATGTTTGCTTGAAGGTTTTTTGACTTTTTGCGACGAAGGACCTGCGTCGCGCCAAAGTGTTTTTGGTAGTATTTTGTTCCTTTCCAGAAATAGTGTGGGTTATTTTAGTTCAGTTTTCAGAAGTAGTGTGTAATTTTGCTATAGTTCCAAAAATAGTATGGGTTATTTTGGTTCAGTTTCAGAAATAGTGTTGATTATTTTGATGTAGTTTTAGAAATAGTATTTATTTTGTTCCCTTCCACAAATAGTGTGGGCTATTATGGCTTAGTTTCAAAAATAGTGTGAGATAGTTTGTGGTTTCAAAAATAGTGTGGATTATTTTAATTTTTTGTTTAACTTGAAAAATATTTAAGTATTATAATTGAGTAGAAGCATAAAGGCATCATTCCCCTTCATGATAAATTCCAAGGAAATTTAAGGATTCTCTTTAGTGTGGGTGAATACGTATAAACGCGACTAAGCATAAAGGCCTTCCTGTTTGTAGCTTGATTCATTCCTTGTTTTAATATAGTCATGATGATGTTTTCCTAAGGTCATCCATCGATTCCATCCCTCTGTACATGCAAGAGATGAAGAAGCTAATTAATGCTAACAAAAGTAAAGAATGTAAAGAAGAAAATAATAAGAGAAAAAAGAAAATAATATATATACACACACACATACAAGATGCAAAGTTGGAGATTGTTGAGCTGCCGCTTATTTTGTAGGCTTTAAAATCTCGCTTTCTTCTTCACAAGAAGGAATATTTTCATTCAAAATTACCTCAGCCATCTCCAATCACATGTAAACGTAAGCAGAAAATTCACTTTCGGAACATTGAATTCTTCTCTTCGAAAACAAACTGAAGAAAAAAATCCGAAGAAAACCAAATTGAACCGAACAATAATTTCGATTTAATTTTTGGTTTTGACAAAAAATCGAACGGAATGAAACCGAACACAACCCTAATTCACTAGTTGACTTGGGGCTTTAATTTCTCTTTTTGAATCTTGGTAGATTCATGCACTTACCTACACCTTTCGGTATGTTATATGTTAGTGTCCCGAACTAATGATATAATGTTATGTGTTATACTATTCCCATAGAGTATATTGCATCATTGGTCCCGAATGTTGTTGAACAATATATCTTATGCTATGGTAGCGTATTGGGATGGAGGCAAGTTCCTCTCTTAGTTCTAGAGTCTCCTCACTCAGTTAGGGCCCATTGGCATAATGGAGTTTTAGGCCTATGAAGTCTGAGCATTTGCTTTGGCGAAAGTGGCCTAAGATACGCCATGGATATTAGCAGTTTTCAATCGTGCCCTTCTGCTTAGACCAAGGATGGAACGAGACAGAGTCGATGAGTAATTGAGCCTTGGGTTTAAAGTGACCATCTTTTTTGGTTTCCCTGAGAATTTCATCTTCTGTAAACTAAAGACAGGATGAAAATGAATGTGAGAGTGAGAGGCATAACTTATGCCCATTTTGTAGGGTCTGCATTTTGAACATTTGTGAAAATAAAGAAATGTGTAATAAGAATCAAATTCTCTTAGAGGCTATTGATTTTCACGTTCTATTGTTAGTTTCCTACCATTCATGTGAAATGGACATAACTAAAAATAAATGTCAATATCGTTACCCTAAAACAAAAGGTAAATGATAAACACATTTTTCTTCTCCTTCTACACACATATGTTGTTTTCACATCTGTTGTTTGTTGTTTTCGTTTGATCTATTTAATTTGATGATTAGTAATAAAAAAGAGTGTGAAAGAGACAATATATATATATATATATATATATATATATATATATATGTGCGAAAATCATTTACTACAAATATGTGAAGCATAAGGAAGTGTGCGAGAAAATGTCATTTAATATTTGGGCTTTCGTTTCATCTGTTTTGCCAATCCTAATTGGAAAGCATTTTATCAAAGCAATGTCTAAAATGGGTTACAAGTATTTTTCTTTTTCTTTGGATTTCAAGTTGAGCCCAATATTAGCCCAAATAAAAGAAATATTTGTTTCCTTTTACACCCACAGACATACACTTGTACTGATCAGGTCACTGTTAGAGGCACTTGCATGGTTCATTTCAACTCCTTAAAATTTTTCCTTTTCCCTCATGGTTAATTCAATGCATCACATTTAATTAAACCTAAATCAAACCAAAAGAGTCAGCATCGAAAAATAGCCACGTTCAGGTGCATTTTTTTTCAAACCAAGGACATTATTCCAAGGTATGCTTTGGCACATAGAGAAGTAAACTGACATGTGAGAGGTACTTGGCTTCCATCCTTCACATGCTCTAATTAAACAGCATCAACCATGCCAAAACATAATAGTCTTTAGTTTAATTGAAAATGTATTTCTTCCCTTAGATATATATATATATATATATCACTAGGAACACTTTTAAAACCAATTCCGCCTGAGCTTTATAAACAGGGCTGAGCCTTTTTTATTGACTTGCCTAGCCTTACGATTTAGGGCATTTTGCCCATTACGGTTGTATCCTCCCAATTTCTTCCACATGCAAGAAATCTGAGTAACTTTTGTTCGCCACTGTCTTCGGCCTTACGGTGGTATCCTCACCATGTTCTTACACATTCCAGTAGTATCCTCTCAATAAACTCCCTAGACCTTCGGGGATAACAGACATGTGTTTGCTTTTTGACACATGGTGGCCAGTGGACTTTTGACCACCTCAAGAAAAGTTACCCAACATACTCCTTCATCGGCTAAATTTTATTGTCACGATGACATATTTGTTCGTCGGTTAAAACATTTCCTTCTTGGCACCAAAATTTTATCTTATGAATTGTTTCTTCACCTACAAACTATGGTCGTTGTGTAAAGACTTTCAATCAACCAAAATTTTGATGACTAACGTTGCCGTACCGTCGCTATAGTCCGTCCTATAAGAAATGTTTAACCGACGAAATATATTTCGTCTCCCAATATTTGGTAAGGCAAGCTAAAATTTCTGATAGTGTGTGTATATATATGAGTTTGGTTTAAATATGAAAGGGTTGGAGTCATAAGTTCTTTTTTTTTTTTTTTTTGTTACAAAGGGGACTCAGAGCCCAAGCATTACCGCTAAACAAAGAAAGACACCAGTCCAAGAATCATAAGTTCTTTAGTTTATTAAATGTTTCTCAATTCGAATTAGACATGATTAAAAACTAGCTAGATTAGATTAGTATTAAGTCATTTTGTTTGTTTAATTAAATATGTAAGATTAAAATTGATCATACTTCAAATCATTTGGGTGCTTACTACCTATCCGTGGCGGGTAGGGTGTACCCTGTTAGGGCTAGAGCTAGGTTCAACCTTTTCATACACTCATTCTATTGATTTATTTAGTTACAAACCTACGTTACTAGGCCTAGTGTTAGATTAAAATTGATTATTAAGGAGATATAAACCAAAAAGGACATTTTATGACTCAATTAGCAAAGAAAAGGCAATAAATTACATAAAAGATTGATGCTTTGTTCATCAATCTGCTTTATTTATACGACAGTAGCTGTAGTTTTACACTTTATGTCAATAGGTTTCACCTTTCAAGTGTGAAGCCTAAGAAATGTCGTCGATTAATTATACACCCCTTTTCTTCCCTTTGTGCTGAAAGCTTTCAAGAATTAGCTTTCGTGTAATCCTCTGACTATAACACACCACCGACTTATAATGCGACTATTTTTGTCAGAAGCCCAACAAAGTCCAAAAAGCTTGGTACGAAAAGTTAATTACATGTTCGTAGCCTTTATCTAATGAACACGTATTGGCCTTGGCTTTGACCACATTTTACATAATTAACATGCATGTGTCGAAATATAGCATCCTTGTTACGAGGAAAGGGACACCAGCACTGTTACATTGACATTCTTGTTACAAGGAAGGACTCCGGAAGTTACATTTTCTTGCTATATTTGCTGTTGCTTGTTTGATTAGTAATTAAGGCAATAATATGTACTCGGCTTTTCATATCGCTAGCGAGAGAGACTTTTATACTTTTACTACTTTTCTTCATCAGCTGGATGATAGTGCTGGAACTAGGATCCTTGCCGGATCCATTCCTTAGGGATCACACAATCATGTCCGTTTATCGTATATCGTGCGGTTAGTTTTCGTTAGGTATTATTTATATTTGAATTTTAAATTTTAAATTTTAAATGATTTATGACCGTACGATATACGATGAACAGACATGATTGCTTGATCCCTAGGGAATGGATCCGGCGAGGATCCTGGTTCGATGGTGTTGTGCGTGTGTTTGTGTGTGTGTGTGTGTGTGTGTGTGTGTGTGTGTGTGTGTGTGTCAACTAGCTTATCGTACGAAGAGTTTGCGGTAATTACTGAGATTAGTGGACAGCAAACACGACTTAAATTTTACAAAATTGAGATTGTCGTTCATAGAATAACTTACTATGACATGATCAGTAAGAGTCTAGTAGCAATACTTACCATGAGCAAACATTTGTAAATTCAATACTGAATTCATTAAGTTTAACGTCATGAATACACCTAAATCATAGTACCTACATGAATGCACCTAAATCATAATATCTAGTCGAATGTGCTTAAATATTTGTACCTTAGGTTCCATGGCAAAAAAAAAAGTGATGGCATTACAATATACTATATAAATAGCCCTCTTAATTTTAGAAAATGAATTACTACTTCTGGATGATGAACTAAAATCAGTTTGAAATTTGAATGAGAATAAAAAAAAACTACTGCAAAGTATCATATACATTATACATCCTAAAAAAAAAATATATATATATATATATATAAATAAATGACGTCCTATGATTGTTAACAAACAAAAAAACGTCTTCGTTATCAACATTCACAAAAGGGTATAATTGGAATAATAAAACAAAAACCAACAGAGAAATAAATGACAACCTAATGTGGAATTATGTAGGCTGATGTGGCTATTTGGTCAGGAACTTAATTCAATTGTTAATCTTGCATACGGTATTATTCTAAATTAGATCTTTTTCAAGGATTAATATCCAGTTTCCTAAAAAAAAAAAAAAAATACCCACATCAAGTGTGGATCATATATGCTCATATATGGAATTTATTAGAACGAAAGCCTGTAAATTAATTTCCTAAGATTCTCATTTTGGACATTAGTACAAGTTGGTGGACTATCAATTTGAATGATACCTTCTAAATATGAAAATTTCATCTGATCTTGAGAGTATGATTATATGACATTTTGGACCATGTGATATAAGAAACCAGACGAGGAGAGCTTACTTTAATGATTCGATTTGGATGGATGTATTCGTGTACCCTAACTTGGTCATCGTTACATCTCACAAACATGCATGATTGGCTGAGCAGAAAAATAGTAATTAAGCTATCCAAAAATAAGATAATAGTTTCCCATGTTGTAATCCGATCTCAAATTCATATCTGCGAAGCATTGCGTATCAGATAGTTTACATCAAGAAGTCAATAGAAATTGGTTTGCTAATTAATTAGATTAGCATTAGGTGGCTCCCTGGCCCTGAGTGTTAATTATTTTGCTGAACGTTTGAAAGAGTAGTATTCACATCTGATCCGTCCCACCAAATAGTGTCTACCAAGTTAGAATACATGATATTCTAATTAATAAGACTGCAGCGTTATTAATTAATCTAAACAATCAAAATTTATAATATTCCTTTGCATTTTAATAAATCTAAGAGGTTTGAACCTAAAAATAGCAAGAATGTCTCCAGAAGCCTACAACCTGGGCAGATCACATAATCTTTGGTGGGACTAATGTTGTCCCCTACCTAAACAATAATTGATCATGAACCTGAATTTGCTGGTTTTCAAGTTTTCCATTCATCTGGCTACTGCATGTAGTTTTACTCATCACTATAATTAAATTTCTCGTATTCCATTCAACATAAATACATATACGCCCACAGTTGAGAATTAATCCAGAGGAAGCATACTCATATAAAGCATGGGCAATCCAAGTTGATAGAATAGTTGGATTGCCTTGCCTATATTTCCTCTTTTCTCTACGTTGTAGTGAAAAAATCGCAAATTTGGTTGAAAAAAATTGAATAGTTTGTTCAACTTCAAAAGAATAATTGTGCTAATTGAATTAAACATAAAATGGACTACAATGAAATTCGAGCGAGTTCATATTTTGGTCACCACCCCATTTTGTTGACTGTGGTGTCCCACTATTATATGAAGTTGTCCAAGATGAAAACTAAAGTACAATCCTTTTTTTTTTTTGTCTTTAATTTATAATTTTTTGGATCTGAAATTCAACTTGTTGTCAGTATTGCAATAATTTATTAAAAGTGAGAATGGATTATACATGAACAAATTTATAGTATTGTTAACAAGGCATTCTTTGTCAACAAAAAACCCATTAAATCACAGTTATAACCCTTCACAAATAATTGAATTTAAAAATAAGTTAACTAAGGACCTGTTGTTGTTGTTGTTGTTTTTTTTAATTTAATTTAATTTTATATATATATATATATATATATATATATATATATATATATATAATTGCACCACTTTAAAGTCTAACAATAAAAAAGTATTTATTAAAAATAAAATATCCTGCATATTTTAAAAGTAAGGGCCTCTTCAGACAATAATGTTTAAGAGCAACCTACATATTGCTTTTAAAAGCTATTTTTTATAAAAAGTGGAGTTGAGTCTTTGATAAATATTTTCAATTCTTGTAATACCATCATTACTTTTTTTTTTTTTTTAAATGATACTAGCATACGGACACACACAAAGTGTGTGAGAAATTTTTTTTATTTTGAAATAAAAGGAGAGAGGAAAAGAGTGATAGAGAATGTGGGAGTGGAAAGTTTTTATTTTTTTTTAAAATTAGAGATATGTTAGGATTATATGTAGGTGAGGATTTGAAGAAAAAAAAAACACAAAATTTGGTTGTGTGAAATTACATTTCTGCCCTATATTTCTTATTCATGTTATGTTTTAATTAGAGGGTTAAACTGGTAATTTCATAAGATTTTGGTTGACAATGAGTGTTTTATTGATTAGTAGAGATTATTGTTCATTTTACACACATTTTATCCTTTGATAAACAAAGTGAGCCCCACCATCTACCATTACAAACACTAACCTTACACCATCACCTACATTACCACCACTACCTCCAATACAATCACAATCATCACTACCACTACCACCATCGTTGTGGCCACTACCACCACCACCACTAGTATAACCACAGTCGCCACCACTGCCACCACAACCAGAACTACCACCTTCACCTCTACCACTATTATTACGTTTGGACCCCAAACACAACCCTCCATTATTGTCACCACCATCATACTTCCAACATTATTGCTACTATCAACACCACTGCCCTGGGCATAAGTATCTCCACCACTCCCACCACCATGCCCATTCTTGTCATTATAAATAATTATATTATTAATAAAACATAGTTTGTAAACCAAAAACCTATTAAATAATAGTTATAACTCTTCACAAATAATTCAAAATTTTTTTAGTACATTGATATTTTACATTAAGGAGAGGGGGAGTTTGGCTAAACCACACAATCACTACTACAATATATGCTATCACTGGCGGAGGAAAAACCAACGAGAAATCAAATTTCTGTCGGAAATTTGGCACAAATCCGACATTAAACAATGTAATGTCACATTGGAATAGCGACACTATTGCTAGCGTCGCGAAAGGGCTTCAATGTCGCTTTTTGGGCTTAATCCGCCACTACACAGCGTCGGTTTAAAGCGACACTAACTTTAACGTCGGTTTAAAGCGACGCATACTTACACGTGCATCAACTATTTAATTGTAAAGTATACAATGTATTGTCGCTTTTAATCGACATTATAATAAAATTAAATAAATAAAATATCCCTTAAACCGACGTTAGATAACAATTAAATAAATAAAATATAAAATCTAGTAACGGTCTTAACCGACACTATATTTGTTAATAATAATAAAAATAGATGGACAACTGCATGCAATTTCAATTAATTCCAACTAAAATAAATTATATAATCAAAATAATAAATTTTAAGATCTAAATAAACATTAATGAAAATAAATAACAAGAACAGTAGTGCCAAACTGTACATCTAACATTCCACATAAAATACAAAAAGTCATCTGTCGTAACAAACACTAAATCCGACATTACAAACATAACATAAAAAAACAAAAAGATAGAACGATCATAGTGTCATATTTAACCGACAAGAAAATGAACCAAATAAACTACCCAACCGAATCTGCGCCTGAACGTCGTCCAAATCCTTCTACTTGAGAACCTTCTCCTTGAGATCCTCCTCCTTGAGATCCTCCATCTGATCCAAAAATCCTCGACAGGTCCACATCAAATCCAACACCCGTAAGCATTCCAGAAAACCCCCCAGCTGGAACTTCAGGATAAAATCCACTAGAAGCAGCCATCTCAGGTCGATATACTGGCACTTGATAAGGCGGCTGCTGCATGTATGGCATGGGCTGCGTAGGCATCGGATACATAGGATATGGAGGTTGCTGATTATGGCTAGCATACGGATATGCAGGGGGAGGCTGACTTTGGCCCGACTGTTGAGGAGGTTGACTATGGCTTGATTGTTGGGTTCCCGGGCTATACGGTGGTTGTGGTTGAAATCTTTGAAAAAACCATGCAAACAACTGATTTTGCTTGTTCTCTAGGTCCGAAATCCGTTTATTATTATTTTCGTCCCTCATTTTCAACTCATTATTTTGAGTCATCAGCAACGCCATTGAACTCTTAGATGATCTCCTGGAGGAAATTGATGTAGAAGATGAAGAAGATGCATAGGACACCATATCAGGAGTCACACCATGACCGTATCCTCTGACTCTATTATGCCTCTCAGGACCCATAGTATCAACATAAACTTGGGTCCTAAGATCTTCATTATCCTTCTGGCCCGACTCAATCAATGTTTGCAGATTGCTCTCCATTGTTGCCTTGCATTACAATTTTTAAAAACAAAAATTCAATCGTAAAACAGAAAAATAAGCTATAGATAATAAATACTAATAAAATCAAATACTAACACGAAAAAATCAATTACCCCTGTACGCTCCGATGTTTCATCAATCCATGTTTTATCTTTTCATGTATGACATTCACGAAAAAAGGTTACAGGATCTGCTTCTTTCCCATGCTTCTTCCGCTTTATCAAAAATAAAATTTCATACAAACAACTTAAGCAAACCTCATACTAAAAATAAATATGATTATTTAAAATTAATCATTTCTTCAAAATGTACAATCCATACATATTCTTCCCGCACTCTTGCAAAGGATTTTGTACCAGTAGTATGGTTCATTGATTTCAAACCCCGATTAATCTTATTTTTTTCAGCAACCTCTTGGAAAAAAAAAAAAGAAAAAAAAAGATTATATTAGGCAACTTTAATGTTATAACGAAATAAATCATGTAAGGTTTACCCTTGTTTTGTCTCTATTCCAATATGCCAACAAATCATCCCACTGGGCAGGAATCACATCAGGAGGAGGCTCGCTGCGTACCTCTTCTGCTCTTTTAGTATAATACTTTTTTTTTAACTTATTTCTAAACTCTTTGTGCGCATGCTCCGCAATCTTAAGCGTCATATGACGGATCAAAGGCATTTTTACTATATCTACATCTTCAAAAAAAATATTTCCCTACATCCATAAAAACAAAAAACAAAAAAAATCATGCTAGTCAATTATTATTACAATCATTGACTTATTCTTCTATTTTCAACTAAAAATAAAAACACCTATACCTTTATTCTATTCCAGAAAGCTTCCTTATCTTCTTCCGTAACCTTACGCCAATCTTTCTCCAACGGGAGATTTCTATAGTCCCTAACCTCCGCTGCTACCTGTTTTGAAAAAGCACTAGCATTATCACTAATGCATTTTCCAGACGAATCAAACGAACAAAGTTGTTTTGTCCATTTAGGAATTGAGGGTCCACGCCTCCATTGAGATGTACCTTGTTAATACAAAAACACAATTAAAAACCAGGAAACAAATGTATATTTTCAGTTTAGCCATAATAATAGTTCAAACACACACAAAAAAATAAAAATAAAAACTGAGATTAATAACAATTCAAAAAAGAACCAGCATCACCCTCGTCCTCTTCCAAATGAAGTTTCTCAGAACGTTGATCTTCATGAGAATTATCCATAGCAAAATTTAATGGAAGGAGAAGGAATATGGCTGAAATGGGGGAAAGAGTAAGCCAGAAATGGGGGATAGAGACGAGAGACAGAAGTGGAATCACGGAAGTGAGGGGAAATAAAGAAGATTAAATATGGATAAAAACTTAGCGTTGAAATATGAATACATTGCGTCAGTTAAAACCGACACAAGGTCTGACTCGACCTAGACACACGTAACCTGACATACTTTTGACAGAAAGCCTGACATACTTTTGACAGAAAGCCTGACATACTTTTCAGTGGAAGACCATTGCGTCGGTTAAAACCGACGCTATCTTGCATATCGTCGAAATAAGGTCCTAGTGCGTCGGTTAAAACCGATGTTAGTTTGCATAGCGTCGAAATAAGAACAAGTTTGTGTTGCTTAAAACAGACACTATGTCTGACTCGACCCATCCATTATAGCTTGACATACTTTTGACTGAAAGCCTGACATAGTTTTCACTCAAAGGTCACATTGCGTCGAAATAAGGTCACATTGCGTCGGTTAAAACCGACGTTAGCCTGACAAATTTTCATAACGTCGAAATAAGAACAAGTTTGTGTCGAAATAAGAAAAAATTTGCGTCGAAATAAGAACAAATTTGAGTAGTGTCTCTGATAGAAAATCCATTGTAGCAGGTAGTCTCGAAAGTGTATAATTTTGTATCGGTTAAAACCAATATAAGCATGACTTGACATGACAATGACTGACAAAGGTCTTCCAATCCATTCCCCCGTGCAAAAAAACCGGGAAAATTCCCGCCCAACATAAAAAAAAAGTTTTAACTTACAAAAAAAAGGGAACAAGGATAAAAACAAAAACAAAAAAAATAAAAAAGTTTAACCCAAAATTAAAAAATAATCAGTTATGTTATCTCATATAATATTTTAATAAATAAATTTATTAAGTTGAATCAATTTTTTTTGCACTGTAATTGTTATTTTAATTTGTTGTTATTTTGATAATTTTTTGTTGTTATTTACTAGAATGGATTAGATGAACATAATTTGAGTTGTTATGAGAAAATGGAATGAATAATATTTATAAGCATTTATGTTAAATTAACAATATTAAATATAACATAAACTTATAATATTTAGTAATATAAGAATATATTATGTTAAATTAACTTTTTTTTGCACTCTAATTGTTATTTTAATTTGTTGTTATTTTGATAACTTTTGGTCGTTATTTACTAGTATGGATTAGATGAGTATAATCTGAATTGTTATGAGAAAACGGAATGATTAATATTTATAAGCATTTATGTTAAATTAACAATATTAAATATAACCTAAACTTATAATATTTAGGAATATAAGAATATATTATGTTAAATTAATTTTTTTTTGCACTCTAATTGTTATTTTGATAACTTTCATAACATTTGGTTGTTATTTACTAGAATGGATTAGATGAGCATTTCTCAAAAGTTTAAACTTTGCCAATGTAACTCAAAGCTTGCATTTTATTCTTTTACAAAATCTTCAATTTTCATTGATCATCATGACATAAAATGTAGTCTAAATATTTTAAATTGAAGATCGAATTCATCCATTGTATTCATATAGGTTCAAGGAGTGTAGCTGTAAAAAATCATCAAAATCGGACTTCAAATAACCATTAAATTGTCATTTTTTCTTGATAACCGTCGAAATTTTTTGTCCCGTTACTTGATCTCATAATGTTTTTTTTTTTGCAATTTTTTTCGTATACGATCTCGATTTATATACAAATATGTTTGACGGTTGGATCGTTGAAATTAGTTTTGTAGAATGCGTATCCCATCAAAACAATAGATTCACTAACACTTAAGAGTTTATTCATACTTTCATTAAGTATAACGTAAGATTTTGTGATATCCACTAGTATAAATATTTTAATTTGAAGATCGAATTCATTCATTGTATTCATATAGGGTCAACGAGTGTAGCTATAAAAAATCATCAAAATCGGACTTAAAATAACCGTTAAATCATCATTTTTCGTTGATAACCGTCGAAATTTTTTGTCCCGTTACTTCATCGTTGAAATTAGTTTCGTATAATTCGTATAATAATTATATATATAATTATTATAGTTTTTAGGGGTGTAAAACTGTTAAATTAATATATAATTATTATAGTTTTTAAGGGTGTAAAACTGTTAAATAATTATTATAGTTTTTAGGGGTGTAAAACTGTTAAATTAATATATAATTATTATAGTTTTTAGGGGTGTAAAACTGTTAAATTAATGTATAATTATTATTATTAGGGGTATAAAACTGCAAATAATAAAAAATAATCGTCCTTATTTCGCATTAATACATATGATTCACAACAGGTACCTTGCGTCGAAATAGTCTCATATTGCGTCGCATAAAACCGACGTAAGGTTAACATTGCGTCAAAATAGGCTAAGGTTGCGTCGGTTAAAACCAACGCCAAGTCTGACACACATGACATATGCTGTCACATCCCGGCCCGGGGTGGACCACATCCCGGGCCCGCTCCACCACCGTAGCACGATATTGTCCGCTTTGGGCTTACCATTCCCTCACGGTTTTGTTTTTGGGAACTCACGAACAACTTCCCAGTGGGTCACCCATCATGGGATTGCTCTAGCCCCCTTCTCGCTTAACTTCGGAGTTCCTGTGGAACCCGAAGCCAGTGAGCTCCCAAAAGGCCTCGTGCTAGGTTAGGATGTGAATATACATTTAAGGATCGCTCCCCTGGGTGATGTGGGATGTCACATATGTCGTCGGTTAAAAGCGACAGGAAACAAGAAACAAAAAAAAAAAAAATATATATATATATATATAATTTTATGATACGATATCATAGCATACAAAATAAAACAGAGTCTAATTAATACAAAAAATAATTAATATATTTATTCCCTGTCATCATCTGTTAGCTCATCGTCGGTATTGGCATGATTAACGAACCCGGTAGGCAACACTAATGATTCAAGAAAGGGAGTCTCTTCCACGCCAACCCTTGTATGGAAATTTTCATTATCAAGAATTCGATCATCCAAGTTCGGCATGGCATAATCATCAATAGCATCATTATCCTCTAATACGTCAAATAAATCTCTTGGCTGAGTTCGAACAACTACGTGCCAATCTTTTTCAATCGTGTCATCCACGTAAAATGCCTGTAATGCTTGTGATGCTAGTATGAAAGGATCCTCTTTAAATCCCAATTGATTGAAATTCACCATAGTAAATCCGTATTGATCAGTCTTCATTCCTCGTGGACTTTCACTATTAACCCATTCGCACTTAAATAACATCACAGCTCAACCCCTATCTCCTGCTTCAGTAGGACCACAATATTTGACCTCGAACATATCTACAACTCTGCCATAACAATTCACTTGCCCAATTGCTCCAGGAACATTTGCAGGTACAAAGACACCACAATTTTGATTCTTATGCTTATCATCCACAGATTTTATACGAAATCTAAATTCATGAACAATGTGACTTTTGTATCTACTCACAACCCTACTAGGATAATTAGCTAGCCAATTCAAGTCTTGAGATATCAATGTGTCATTAGCATCATATCTTGAATTCATCTATAATAAGTATGAAGATAAAAATTGACAGAATAACTATAAACATGTTATAATTAAAATGCAAAACAATAAATAAATAATATGATTGTTATATCAACTCACATGTTGCTTGAACCATTCTGGAAATTCTTTCTTGCTTAGCTCCTTAATTTGTTGCATAGTTAGCCTTTCTCGACGATGTTTAGTTTTCAAGAATTCTTCATGTTGCCTACACAATTATGTCCAATTTAGATAATTATTTTTTCAAAGTTAAGAAAACCAATAAAACATTAAGATGAATGATTAAACGTTCTTACTTTCTAAATGGGCTAACTTCATCACAATTATTTAGAATGTATCTATGGCACTGATCAAGAACATTTAGATCGAGCTCCACATTTTCTCCTGAACCCATATAACATCATTTCGAGTCAAAAATTGATAACCCACCAGATACTCCACGTCCAATACCATCTTCATTTCGGTCTCTACGGGTACGATGAGACTCAACGTCTCTAAGATACATGGAACAAAATGACAAGCACTCATCCACCAAATATACTTCAGCAATAGAACCTTCAGGACGACCCTTATTACGAACATATCGCTTCAGTGTTTGCAAATACCTACAATTATAAAACGAAATACAAATTATTATAATTATTAATTAAAGTTATGACTACAATTGTAAAAAATTTATAAAAATTTATTCATTATCGTTCAATTGGATACATCCATCTATATTGAACAGGCCCTGCAAGAGCTACTTCATCTGCCAAGTGAACTGGGAAGTGCACCATTATATCAAAAAATGCAGGAGGGAATATTTTTTCAAGTTGACATAATGTCAAGGCAATTCTTGAATTCAGTTGCTTAAATCCTTCCTCAGACTCCTTCTTACTACATAACTGTCTGAAAATTGCACTCAACTCTAATAAAACCATAGTAACAGCTTTAGGCAAAACCGGGCGTATTGCAAGCGGGAGTAACTGCTGCATTAAAACATGGCAATCATGACTTTTCAACCCATGTATTTTTCGTTCAGTCATGTGCACACATTGCGACAAATTTGATGAATATCCATCTGGGACCCGAATAGTAGACAATACTTTACAAAACATAGTTTTTTCTTCTCTTTTCAATGTGAACAATGTTGGAGGTCGAAATGTTCTATTTCCTTCTCTACGTGGGTGTTGACTATGTCTTATGTTCAAGAATTCAAGATCTGCACGTGCAGTCAGTCCATCTTTAGACTTTTCTATATCTAGCAATGTTCCCACCACACTGTCACATATATTCTTCTCGATATGCATAACATCAAGATTGTGTCTCATCAATAGATGCCTCCAATAAGGTAGTTCATAAAAAATAGATTTCTTCTTCCACTGACTGTTACTACTTGTACTGCTCGAAGTTCTTCTTCTGTGTTGCCCAACTAAAGCATCTTTGTTTGCTTCATGCACATCTAAGGTGGCAAATTATAAACAGAAAGCACCACAGGCCATGTGCTATGATCATTCCTCATTTTCCCAAAAGGATTAAATCCATCACTGGCCAACCCTAATCGGACATTTCGAATTTCTGACGCAAAATCCGGATATAAATTATCCAAATGCTTCCATGCTGGAGAATCTGAAAGATGTCTCATAAACTCATCCTTAGGACATTCAGTTGCATACCACCTCATATGTTCAGCCATATGCTTCGACATAAAAAATCGTTGCAATCGTGGTTTTAAAGGAAAATACCACATAACCTTAGCTGCGACCTTTTTCCTCGAGCTATCCTCTGCATTGGTAATTTTATATCTTGATTTACCACAAACCGAGCACACGGTCAAATCTGAAGTATCTTTCCAATAGATCATGCAATCATTGGGACATGCATCAATTTTCACATACGACAAACCCAAGTCATTTATAAGTTTTTTTGCCTTATAACAGGATTCAGGCAAACAATCCCCTTCAGGCAACATTCTTTTAATTAACTCCACTAAAGTGGTGAAGATCTCGTCAGGCATTCCCGCTAAACACTTGATCTGATACAATCTTACAACTGCTTCCAATTTCTTAAACTCCTTACAACCTGGCCACAAATCTTAATCTGCCTCTTCAAGCAACTTAAAAAAAGTCTGCACCTCTTCTGGACGCCCTTCCCCAATAGGGGGTTCAGTAGATGGCCCAACACCTTCTTCTGTTAATGGTTGGACAAATACATCATTAAGAAAATCATGCATGCCAATCACCTCATCTCCTATTTCTTCTTCTCCAATTGCCACATTTTGCTCTCCAATGTTTTGCTCGCCATGATGTCGCCAACAAGCGTTTTTATAATCTTTATCTATATCATACAATATGAGATGTTCAACAATAGTGTTCCTAACAAAAGTATATCGATTACAACATCTTTTGCAAGGACATCTAAACTTATCAGGACCAACACCATTTGCAACTGCTTGATCCAAAAACAAATTAATTCCAGTTGTATACGCTTCAAAATTTCGGGGTATTGTCAACCAACTCTTGTCCATATTTTACCACTTTACGAAGGCAAAATATTACGTTGACACTAAGATGCCTACAATCTTTCAATCCCTATCATGTAGGCATAACTATCAGAATTTTCAATTTCTATCTTTCACCCCTCGAACTCTATCACGATTGCAATCTTTTAATTTTCAACACCTATTATAGTAAAAACAAATTAAAATAACAACAAAAAGTTATCAAAATTATGCTCATCTAATCCATTCTAATAAATAACAACCAAAAGTTATCAAACTTATCAAAATAACAACAAATTAAAATAACAATTAGAGTGCAAAAAAAATTAATTAATATATTCTTATATTCCTAAATATTATAAGTTTAGGTTATATTTAATATTGTTAATATTTAATATTGTTAACTTAACATAAATGCTTATAAATATCATTCATTCCATTTTCTCATAGCAATTCAAATTATGCTCATCTAATCCATACTAGTAAATAACAACCAAAAGTTATCAAAATAACAACAAATTAAAATAACAATTAGAGTGCAAAAAAAAAAAAAAATTAATTTAACATAATATATTCTTATATTACTAAATATTATAAGTTTATGTTATATTTATTATTGTTAATTTAACATAAATGCTTATAAATATTATTCATTCCATTTTCTCATAACAATTCAAATTATGTTCATCTAATCCATTCTAGTAAATAACAACAAAAAATTATCAAAATAACAACAAATTAAAATAACAATTAGAGTGCAAAAAAAAAAAAATTAACATAATATATTCTTATATTACTCAATATTATAAGTTTATGTTATATTTAATATTTTTAATTTAACATAAATGCTTATAAATATTATTCATTCCATTTTCTCATAACAATTCAAGTGACAAAATTAATTAATTCGACTAAATTTTTATTAATTTAACAAAAATAGTAGAATTTTATCTAAGTGCTTAAATTATAATTTTTAAATAAATAAACTTGTGTATTATACAATTTAAAAATTAAAGAAGTTAGTGATACAAACCTGATTTGTTGAAGAATTTCGACGTCAACAATTCTTTATGTACTCAACCAGCTCAAATAAATTTCCTACAAAAATAAATTGTAACTAAAAATTAAACATAAGAGGCGAAAATAAAAATATTATAAGCAAGAAAAACTTACTATTGTGAAGAGGACAAATGAAGTTGGAAAACCAAGTAAGAAAGCTGAAAGAGAGAGAACACGGGGAGGCTTTGTAAATTGGAAGAACAAATAAGAAAAGTACAAGAGAAGAAAAAGAAAACATGGGGGGAGGATATAAAGACCATCAATGTGTCGCTTACAACCAACACCGGGTTTCAAAATATATGTCGCTCAGAACCGATGCAGGCTTTAAAATATTAAAAACAAGAATTAGTGTCGTCTAGAAGCGACACCCATAATTTATGTCGCTTAAAAGCGACACTATTTTATTTAAAGCGACGCCAGTACTTAAAAATATTAAAATATGTGTCGGTTATAAGCGACATTAAATTTTTACGTCGGTTTAAAAGCGACATAGAAATTTTATGACGCTTATAAGCGACAGTAAATACGACGTCATCTTCAGTCTTCAGTGAGTGTCGCAAATCTCTTTTTCGCCACTATATTATATTAAACCGACGCAACAACTGACACTATAAGGTCCTTTTGTAGTAGTGAATGAGCAGCCTAATTTGGTATCAAATTCAATTTCAGAAAATAAGATAATTAAGGTCCCGCTTTTTTTACCAAAAACTGCATCACTTTAAAGTCAAACAATAAAAAAGTGTTTAGTAAAAGTAAAATATCCTACATATTGTAAAAGCAGTAGCCTCTATACAGCATCTTTTAAAAGCAACATATAGATTGCTTTTAAAAAACTGTTTTTATAAAATGCAGAGTTGAGCCTTTAATAAATATTTTCATTTCTTGTAATATTAGTTTTTTTGTTGTTTAAATGACATTATTTTTCATTTTACACACCCGTTGTCCCTTGAAAAACAAAGTGAGCCCCACCAACTACCACTACAAACACTAACCTTACTCCACCACCCCATTACCAACACCATTGTTGCCAACACCACCACCACCACCACCACTACCACCACAATCGTCACTACTGCTATCACCATCGTTGTCGCCACTACCACCACCACCACTACTACTACAACCACAACTGCCACCACTGGCACCACAACTAGAAATGCCACCACCTCCTCTACCATCATCCCTACCATGATTATTATGTTTGCACCCCAACCACCACACCCCACTATTGTCACCACCATCATACTTCCACCATTGTTGCTACCATCACCACCACCACCCTCTCCATCGGTGTTGTCGCCACCACTCCCACTACCATGTCCATTCTTGTCGTTATAAACAGTTATATTATTTTTTTATATTAAATTCACCAAATGCCTTTACACTACTTTTCACATTCACAACATTTTTAAAAATGCAGTTTATCAAACACTCAAATGTTATATTTTATAGTTGATTATTCTTAAAGCACAGTAGAATCAGTCTTTAAAAAAATAGAGCAATCTAAACTAGCCCTAATTGCATTCCCACCCACTTTGGTAGATTTAGATCTAGGAGTTGACTTATGGTAGTTACTACTCACTTAAATAGTAAACTACCATGGTTACTATTCATTCTCCACCAATTGTGAACAGTAATTGACATGATTATTACTATTCACAAAGATTTATTTATTTTTAATGTATAATTCAATTATTTAGTAATTATTTTTTTTAATGAGATTAATTTAGAATAGGTGACTATGATATGCCACGTGTCCATTTGCCTAGCCGATGACATTTGCCTAACGTAAAACTCAAAACTTTCGTTTGAGCATCTCTCCATTTGCCTAACAAAAAACTCAAAACTTTCACCCTACCAGTAAATGCACCTTCCCTACAACTAGTGCCATACCAACCGACATAATCCTCATGAATTTGCTTCCACATATTTGCACACCTCTGCATGCTCATTGCCCGTAATTGGACAATGGGTAATAATGACTTTCCAAAGCTCACACAAAAAAACATATTCGGCGGTCGACCATGCGGTTCCGGCTTCGGCTCCACCTTCGATGGGAGATGCCATTTTTGTAAGCACAAACAAAGTAGGAATATAGACAATGAAATAAGAATGTAGAAAATTTGTATAAAATTTGGTGTGGGAAGAGATAAAAAGATTTAGTATTTATATAAAATCTACAAGTAACTTTTGGAATATTTTTTTATTTGGTTTTTTCTAATTTTTCTTATATTTTCTGGATTAAAAAGTTATTGTTACGGAGAGTAGTATAATATTTAGATTAAACTAAAAATTGAAAATGGACGTCAGAGATTTGGCCACGTGGTTATTGAGCGTTGAAGTAGTCATTGGAAGCCCAGCCGACCGTTGTGGCTGGCCCAAGCGTCAATTTTTGTAGCGCTACTCTCGCTGGTGGACACATGTGATGCATGCACCTTGCGCACAAAAAAGCAGTGTATACACTGATGATAGGGTCATGGATTTGGGCTTGGACTTAAAATCAACATGGCGCCGGCCATGATTGGTGAGCCTTGGTGACCCAAAAATTGGTGGTGTGTTTTAGGTTGGATTTGAGATCTAGCCATGTCAATTTAACATGGGTGAAAATGCTTTGAGTATGAATAAATATATCAAACACCTAATAAAAACAATAAAAAATAACAGAAAAAAATGATTTTAAAAAAACCCCACGTCTCCCACTTCAACCCCCCACTCCCTCCTCTACTTTCACTCTGAATTTGGTTCCTAAAAAAAGTAATATAAATATTTTATAACAAACATATAATAGACAAATTTAATTACATATGTGAGCATGTAACTAGTAATATATGATCAAACAAAAAATAAATAAAATAAAAAAGAATCAATTGCCAAGGGGATGGTATATAACAAATAAAACAACTCTCTCAAAAAAATAAAACAACAATTAATCAATCATTAGGTAGAAAAGAGATTGCTAAGAAAGTTCACACAAAGGCGCTTCACAACAACAAAAAACTCCAGCTAGGTTTTCATATATAGCACGAGGGTAATCGAACGTGGTTAACGGGTCAACCACCCAAAAATCACAAAGGAAAAAACCCTCCTGCAAAATAAAGCCTCGCTCGCAGCATGAGTACAATGGCTGGTGTTTCCTCCAAAGGTCTTGAACGCCAGAAAAAAAAAAAAGAGAGAAAAAAAAAAAAAAAAAAAAAAAAAAAAAAAAAAAAAAAAAACCCCACGAAAAAGGAAAAAAAATACATGTGTAAGAAACTGTCAGATTTATTCCTATTTATCTCCAACTCTAGGGCACCGAGCGAACGTCAAAACTTCAAATTTCTGGTCACACCAACATGAGCAAAGCATGTCTTAGGTTTTTTACCAGATCTTTCACTGTCATGCTGAATTCAACACCCATCTGTAGTTAAGAAATAGAGAGTCTTATTAGTTAAGGATAAAAAATATAAAATAAAAAAAAAAGTCAGGTTTAAGTACTAAATTAACCTAACCAAGTATCGGTACCTGAGCAACTATAGTGATATCAAGAGTTGAATTGCCAAAGGGCAAGGCATAGCTGTGAACTATGGTGAGACCAAGCTTTTCTATTTCACTTAGTATTCTTGTCAAACATCCGTTGGTTTTCTCGCAGTGGATTCGTATAAGAACCTCCTTGTCCGAAACTCTTGCTTCAATTTCTGGCAGTGGCTGGTCAGAGCAGCTCTCGGAGTTCTCGTCAGATGAAGATATATCATCATCCGCTGAGTACTGCATCCTCTTCACAAAAACCACTGCTTCCCCAGTTTTCTTGGCTGCTTGTTCCTCCAGCACCTTCGTACGTTCTTGAAGATGTTTCACGTACTTGATTGCATCTCCGAGGACCGAAGCCTTGTCCATCTGTAATTTTGTGGAAAAGGGTAAATTAGAATCTTTGATGGCATTATAACCAAATTAAACTACGGAAGTGTTCTCTTAGCAGACAACACGACTGCCAGATTATCAATCTGGGTTGATTAGCCAAACTCTTCCATAAAATCTAGATCAATAACAGTTTAAAACATGATAGAGCAATGACTTTACAAACATAACATACTGTCTAACAGTGAGCACATTAGAAGTACCAACAAAAAAGTTCACTGATTAACTAGTACCTTCTTTAGGCCTGGAAGTAAAGCAGATAGAGCAATGAACCGCTGGCTGAGCTTTTCTCGGCGCTTTCTCTCAGCAAGAACATGATCTTGAGCAAGTAAAGGACTTCTAGTCACCGTAGCTACCCTCTTGATCCCTTGTCCATGTTTGGGTGAACAAGTTTGGGTGTCATAGGAACCTTGGGAAATCAAAGCTGGAAGTTTCAATTTTCCATTGGAATATTCCACCTCATTCTTTGGCTTGATAACTTTGCAATCTGGACCATAGTACTGCTGAGAAGTGGTCGGAGGTGATGAGTCGGAGTTCTCAAACGAAATTAGGTGTGACAAGGAAGAAGGAGAAGCTTTGGCAGCAATTATATGGTCAGTGGAGCAAGATTTCCAACTAGTAGTGTTCTTAGGCTGTTTTGCTGGCCTTTCCTGAGTGCCGGTCTGATGGGGATTTTCAACGAATGCTTTGCTGAAGTTGTGTGTAGCAGCTGCAGTTTTCGAGGTGAAATTTGGGTAGGATGAGTAACTCTCAGATGAGAAAGACGAGAAAATGAGCTCATCAAGTGAGTAGTCCAGAGAGCTCATTTCGTGTTGATTGATAAAAGTGGGATCTTCCATTTCCTATAATATAAATCAAAACATTACTAGAGAACCAAAAATTTGAACTTGTCAAGATTAATGTTTTACTCTTTTGCATCCATTTTTATAGAATTCCCATTTTTTTCTTGAATTATCTTCACGTTAAGAGATAGGAAAGGAGTATATAATAAATTGTAATTAGAAATGAGAATTACAAAATCAGATACCCATTCTGCTGATGAGATCATGTCCATTATGCACCTGGTTTCTTTCCTTGGAGTGGATAGTAATTAGCAGCAGCGTCGGATTCAACTGAACAAAATAGTAAAATCTTAGTTATGTACGAAGGCATGAATAAAACTTGAACAATGAACAAAGATTTCATGGAAGGCTGATATGTAGACTATAATATGATCATAAATATTATATTTTCTAGAAACTTGAGAACAAAAACAAGATTGCAGAGAGGTGAAGACCAAGAAGTGGAAAGCGTGGATCAGATTTGTATGTATATGATCGTCTATGTATTAAATATCAAAGACTCAAAAGTACTAAACAAAATTTACAGAGGTAACAATATTGACTAAACATTTACATCTCCCAGAGATTAATTGATTGATTAAATTTAAAAGAAACGCGAATCTCAAAAAACCAGCTTGATGGATAGTAATGAACCCTAAAAAACAAGTTCAGGGAACTTAATTAAGGAATCAAAGAAGCCGAGAGATCGCGTAGCAAACCCTAAGAAAACTCCTTGAAACTTGGAAAAATGGAAATAGGAGCACTGAAAGTTGAAAAACACCTCACCTTACGACCAGTGAAGACTATCCAAGTTCTTGTTTTTCCAGTTCTCCAGCAAGGAAGAGTCTTGCAATTGTAATCTTTTATAGGTATACGAACGCGCTCCACATCGAGACGATGACTAAAAAGCAAGCAAATTAAGAAATTAGAATGTACCGATCCAATAATATACTATAATTATAGTGGCACGTGTGAAAATGTTTCAGCATTCTGATGACTGAACGCTATTCATTAGGAGGCTTTTTCCTCTTAGGTCAATTTATGACTCTTTTCTTGTTTTGACCTATAAATCCAATTGATTGGGTGAACTGATTTTCGTTGGATCGGACCAAAAATACATGTTTTCAATTTCAATTTAAGAAATTTTAAGAGATGAATATCAATTCAATTTCTGAATTGAAATTTCGAAATTTTTATAACTCACCTTGAATTCAGAATATTCGGAATTAGAGGAATTTCAAAATTATGGAATTGTATAGCTTCATTTGTACCAAGATCAAAAGTATTTCCTGTTCACTTCTACGTAATTGTTGCAGTCATATTTAGAATAAGAATGTGATTGTCTAAATCCTATTAGATATATGAATGTATCTTATATTCCTATTAGGAGTTGATTATCTATTAAGAGTTCTAATCCTAAAGGATAAGGTTTTTGCCTATCCAGCTGCATGGACCGTTATAGCAGCCTTTGGGCTTACTGCTCCTGCACTCGACAACTAGGCTTCAGCTTGGGGTTAATTTCGACTGGCCTGAAGCCCCGAGCCTACCTGCAGCTTGGCCCGACTTGCCAACAAGCCTTTGCGCTTGCTGGGATTTGATCTTGCCCTGGCCCACAACCAAACAATCAGCCCAGTAGGCTGGGTTTCTTACCCTAGCCCAAAGACAAGGCTCCAGCTTCGGTTGGGCCTTCCTTGTGCTAACCCACAAGCCAGCTTCGGCTAGGTTTGTCCCCACACCCATTTGCCCCAATACCAGCAGCCTTGGCTGCTGGGCATACCCAGTTCCTTCGGCCCGTGGCCTGCAGCCACTCGCGGGCTGCATTTTGCAGCTACCCCAAGCCCAAATCTTTTTGGGCTATTTTTATTTTTTTTATTTTTTTTTTTACCCCATGCTATTATTTTGGCATTATTTTTCTTCCACGATCAACCATGTTTGGTCCCGATCTATTGAATTAATTAAAAGTGACCTATAGTCCATTAATCTGATAATGAATCCAAAATTATTGACCTGAAGATCACTTTTGGACATTAACGATTCAATAATTTATTTGTATACTTTGAACCGTTTACATACTTTCGTAGTAACGAAGCTCTTACACTTGAGTTCCTGAAGAAACTCAAATCCACTACATTTAAATTAGTATATTGCATTATGTGTTTCTTCTAGGAACATCTCCTTTATGAACTAATCGTTCATAAAACTAAATTGAACCTATAGTTTCATATTTAGTGCCTTTGAAACCGAAGTTTCATTCAAAACTTACCCCATGAAACCCGGTAGTTTCCATACATAAATTAAACTAATACATGTCTATAGAACTTGAATGTTCTACGATATATGTCTATGGATCACCATATGACTAATCACGTTTTTCCCTCCGTTGTAGGGACATGTCGAAGTTAAACAAGCTCAATTTCATCGTTCTGGAAGTATCTAGAAGAAACTACCTAAAGTAGGTTCAAGATGTGAAGCTCCATCTCATTGCAAAGGGTATTAGAGCCATCATCAAGGCACCTACTAATAACAAACCTGTTGATGAAGCTCAGAAAGCTAATGCAATGATCTTCATTCGAAGACACATCCATGATGCTTTGCAGACCGAGTACCTCGCTGAGAAGGACCCACGCACCCTCTGGCTTGCTCTGGCCGACCGTTTCGATCACCAGAAAGACATATACTTGCCTGAAGCAAGACACGACTGGCAGTATCTCCGCTTCCAAGACTTTTGAGTCCGTGAATAAATACAACTTTGAAGTTTATAGAATTTGATCACTGCTGAAGTTCTGTAAAGTGGAACTAACCGAATCAGATCTCCTGGATAAGACCTATTCAACTTTCCATACCACCAATATTGTCCTGCAGCAACAATATAGGGCACAAAAGTTCACCAAATTTTTGGATTTGATCTCTGTTTTACTTCTCGATGAAAAGTAGAACCAGGTTAATACCATATTGCGTGAGAGACACTATTTTACTAACTTAATACCCAAGAAAGCACATCTAACAACTCTTTTAGGCCTATTCAACCTAATTGAAGGATACAGAAAGGCACGTATCATATTATCCAATGGTACAGTCTTAACCATTAAAGAGGCACTTTATTTGCCATGTTCTAGAAGAACGTTGCTGAGTTTTAGAGATATTCGAGATAATCAATATCATATTGAAACCACTGAAGATAATGGTTCTGAATTTCTTTGTATCACTTCGTACGAATATGGCTAGAAGCGTATTCATGAGAAGTTGGAATGTTTCCCGAGTAGGTTGTACATCACAACAATTTGCGGCATAGAAGCCCATCGTGTGGCTGGCCCTATGCCTAAGTTCCAAAACACTGTGCTACTTTGGCATGACAGTTTGGGACATCCTAGACGTGACATGATGTGACGTATCTTCAAATCATCTCGTGGGCATCGGTTACCTCCCTATGTTGGATTCCCGCCATGCAAAGCGTGTTCTTTAGGGAAGTTGAATACTCAACCATCGATTACAAAGATCATTCATGACCCCCCTAAGTTTTTTCAGAGGATTTAAGGGGATATTTGTGGACCTATCCAACCAACATGCGGACCATTTAAATATTTTATGGTGTTGGTTGATGCATCGACATGATGGTCACATGTTTGCCTGTTGTCCACACGCAACGCTACGTTTGCTAAACTCCTAGCTTAAATCATTAAGCTAAGGGCTCACCACCTTGATTATCCGATTAAGTCGATTCAATTGGATAACGCTAGAGAGTTTACGTCACAGACTTTTGACGATTATTGCATGTTAGTAGGAATTGATGTGGAACATCTTGTACCCCATGTTCACACCCAAAACGGCATGGCAGAAGCTTTCATAAAGCGCATTTCATTGATAGCTTGGACTTTGGTTATGAAAACCAAACTATCGATAATTGCCTATGGCTATGCAATATTGCACGCAGCTATGTTGGTCCGCCTGAGGCCCACCGCTACCCAACCACATTCACTATTATAGTTGGTCACTGGATACGAGCCTGAAGTCTCGCATTTACGGGTGTTTGGGTGTGTCATTTATATGCCAATAACACTGCCGTTATGTACCAAAATGGGTCCTCAGAGAAAGATGGGAATCTGTGTCGGTTATGATTCGCCATCAATTGTTTGCTATTTAGAACCCTTGACAGGAGATCTCTTTACCGCACATTTTGTAGATTGTCACTTTGATGAGACAGTCTTCCCATTGTTAGGGGGAGATAAGCATGCTAACGTTCTTGTAGAACGCTGCGAATTGTCGTGGTATACTCCCACTATGTCTCATTTAGATCCCCGCACTATCCAGTTTGAAACTGAGGTGCGATGAATTATAGATCTTCAGAGCATTGCTCAGAGCATGCCAGATGCTTTTAATGATCTAGCTAAGGTGACAAAATCACATATACCTGTTGCAAACACACCTGTAAGGATAGATGTACCTTGCGTACGTCCACAACCTACCTGGGAAGGTCGGACCATCCCCGAATGTGGGGAAGCTGCACCTTTCACGGGCTCGGTACATTAGTGAGTAGCCAATCATCTGCTCCCACCCTAAAGCGTGGCAGACCTCTTAGTTCAAAGGATTCACAACCTTGGAAAAGGAAAATGGCACCAACTAGTGACCTTACTTTGAATCCGACCATCACTCACTCATCCATTCCAACGCATGAGGTTATTCTAGATTACAGCGATGTCTTAGACGAGACAACCCGGCCTCCCGAGAATCGTGAGATTTCGATCCACTATGTAGTATTGGATATGGTTTGGAATCGAAATAAGATGATCGTCGACGATGCATTTACGTGCACAGTAGCTACTAACATCATGCTTAACGATGACATTAAACCTTGTTTCATTGATAAATGCCAACGTATAACCGATTGGTCAAACTAGAAACAAGCAATCCAGGTCGAACTCAATTCGCTCGCAAAACATAAAGTGTTTGGACCTATTGTTCCTACACCACCATGTGTGAAGCTAGTGGGCTACAAGTGGGTTTTTGTGATGAAGCATATTGAGAAGAATGAAATAGTGCGATACAAAGCACGCCTCGTAGCGCAAGGCTTCTCTCAGCGCCTTGGGATTGATTACGAGGAGACGTATTCCCCTGTAATAGACGTTATAACATTCCACTACCTAATCAGTTTGGTAGTTTTTGAAAAAATGAATATGCAACTTATGGACGTGGTAACCGCGCATCGCTATGGGGATTTAGATACGGAAATATACATGAAAGTTCCAAAAGGACTTCCATTTATTGGTTAAAATAGTTCTAGATCACGGAACACTCTCTCAATTAAGTTAAGAAGGTCACTCTACAGATTGAAACAATACAAACAGATGTGGTATAAGCGTCTGAGTGAAATTTGACAAGTCAGGGTTATGTGAACAATGAATTATACCCATGCATGTTCATAAAGAAGTCACATTCCGAATTTACAATCGTTGCAGTTTATGTCAACAACATGAACCGTATTAGAACTTCTGTAGAGCTTGAGGAAAATGCTACGCACTTGAAATCAAAATTTGAGATGAAGGATCTTGGAAAAACTCTATATTGTCTCTGCCTAGAGATCAAGCATTGTTTGGATGGAATCCTAGTGCATCAATTGAACTACACCTAAAATATGTTGCAACGTTTTAATAAGGATAAAGCAAAGCCTTCAAGTACACCTATGGTCGTCCGGACTTTAGATGCTAGACCAGATCCCTTCCGTCCAAAGGAGGATAAGGAAGAGATTTTGGAACCTGAAGTTCCTCACCTAAGTGCAATTAGGGCTTTATTGTATTTGGCTCAATGCACTAGACCTGACATCTCATTCATTGTTAATCTTTTTGCTAGATACAACAATGCACCCACACGCAAGCACTGGAATGGTGTTAAAGACATTTTTCACTACCTCAAGGGTACGACGGATTTGGGCTTGTTTTATACTCGCGAATCTTCGAGTGTCACCACCCTCTATGGTTCTTTAATTGATTTTCGCCTTTTTGGTTAAGTAGATGCTGGATATCTGTCTAACCCACATATGACACGTTCTCAAACAAGCTATGTCTTTATCATAGGAGACATCGCTATATCTTGGAGGTCTACCAAGAAAACGCTAGTTGTGAGTTCTTCGAACCATGCGGAGATTCTTGCCCTGCATGAAGCATTGGTGAGTACTTTTGGCTGAGAACAGTTATGGAACATATTCGAAGCACTAGTGGTCTTACTTCCATCGTTGACCTTCCTGCAATGATATTTGAAGACAATGTAACATGTATCGAGCAGTTAAAGCAGGGATACATCAAGGGAGACAATACCAAGCACATAACGCCAAAGTTCTTTTACTTACACAGGTAGCAGCAGCATCAAAACATTGAAGTCAAGCAAATCCATTCCCAGGACAACCTCGCTGACTTATTCACCAAGTCATTGCCCAAGTCTACTTTTAAGAAGCTTGTCCAAGGAATCGGTATGCGTAAATTATCTGAGTTGAATCACTTATAGTTCTCTTATTTGGAAGTTATGTCTAACTCAGAGGGAGTATCCAGAAGCATACTCACTTGATCTTAATGTACTCTTTTTCCTATGATTAGGAGCATTTTTCCCACTGGGTTTTTGCTACCTAATGAGGTTTTGATGAGGCACCCATCCTGGGAAGATCATACTACGTTGACTTCTCTACTTTCTTCCTATTTGACGTTTGTTTTAGAGATTATGCATACTTCTCACTTTTCTCCTTAGCCTATGGGTTTTCCCCATGCCTTGGGTTTTACCATAATGAGATTTTTTGAGTTTTACTACCAATGCATACTTTCTTAAATTTGAGATTTGTGTTCACTCATTGTGCTGATGACTTCATCAACTATTCTACCTTATATGCTAAAGATCTAATGTGATGGTTTGTTGATTATTTACACACTCAAGGGGAGTGTTGCAGTTGCAGTCATATTTAGAATAGGATGTGATTGTGTAAATCCTAGTAGACATAAGAATGTATCTTATATTCCTATTAGGAATTGATTACCTATTAAGAGTTGTAATCCTAAAGGGTACGGTTTTTGCCTATCTTTCTACTATAAATAAAGGCACAATGGGGTGATACAAACACACCTCACAATTGAATCACTCACTCTTCTCCCTCAATGCCACCGGCCCCCTCTCTCTTTAATCCCTTAGATTAGTTCAATCAAATAGACTTACAACAATAATATATATTTCTGAAGTTCTCCTTTTTTTATTTATAAGATATTTAAGGGTGTTGTAATTGAGAAATTAGAATCATATTTGAGTATATTGTATAACAAATAACAAATAAAACATATCCAAAACAAATAATACATAATTAAGTGTATGTAAATAAAGTTAGGCAAGTTTCATAAACATTCGGATCAGGTTCGGAATATTCAAATACATTCCAATTCTTTTGTTTTGTTTTGTTTTTTTATTTTTTTATTTTTTTATTTTTTTATTTATTTGAATCGGATGAACATCTCCAATTAATTTGTATAATAAACATCTCGGTAAGTATACAATAACTTTCTTAATTTTATTTTTATTTTTATTTTATTTTTTATTTTTTGGGATTTTCAGACCAACTTCGAGTGGGACGAACATGATAAGGTTTTTGTCGAGTACATAAACTGGGTGTGGAAGGAGCAATACAAGAAGTGGAAGTATGAGCTACATAAGTACTACTAGACTTGTGCGTTGCTTGAGGTAGCTCTTACAAATCCACCCAAGGCGTTTGTGGACAGGGTGGGTGAGTGGTAATGACTGTGCGCTCATTTTTAGACCGAAAAGTTTCAGGTAATTAAATTTTATTTATATTTTAGTTCAATTTGTATTTTCTTTTAGTTAAGTTTCATTAATATGTTTTAATGGACATAACAAATTGGCGGCAAATAAAGGTAACGGGAGAAGAAACTGTACCTTCATCACTTTGATTCCCGACCTCTATCTTACTAGGTCAAAGAATGGCTGTCGGCAGGTTTGCATTTCCAGGATGTGGAGGTTAGGGGGAGATGCATGCCAATTATAATAATGAGCTCAGGAATGACATTTTCCTCAAGAGGAACAAGTTGCCTCTCCGATGGATAGTTAGGGGCAATTGTGGGACAATGATTTTCCAAGGCCGGAGTAAGGGTGAAGCGAATACAATTACCTCAGAAGTCCGGTCATGGACTCACCAGCTCTGTAGGGAGTTATATCAGACAGAGCAGCGGTGCCACCATCACTCGTTCCGGGGCAATAAGCAAAGTACTAGCAGCGGACCATGCTTGTTTCATAAGACACGCAATCTGATCCAGATACGGGCATAATCAGATTCTATAAGTCTTGGAGTTCCTACAATCTAGGAATTGGCGTGCACCGCAAGTAATCACAACTCCTAAGATAGTGTAA